>NC_060183.1:34033184-34334434 GCF_021184085.1 Oncorhynchus gorbuscha | reverse complement strand
TTACACAACCTCAAGTCTGGGCCACAGGGGCAGGCCACCGCCTGTCAATCAAACTAGGACCAATCTATTACCAAAGGATCAGTGAGCAGAGAGGTGTTGTGACCATGAGTGATAGTGGTGTGGGAAGTGTAGGACTGGGTCTAAGTGTGTGTGCGTGCGTGCACATGCCCATGTGAGTGTGTATAAAGGGGAGCTATTACAAATTCTGTGTGTCGCTATACAGCTGTTTGAACTATTCTTCTAACCTCTCCCTCTCCTCCTCTACAGGTTAACTCTGGGCAAGCCGCTGGGCGAGGGCTGCTTTGGCCAGGTGGTGATGGCCGAAGCATTGGGCATTGATAAGGACAAGCCCAAGGAGGCCGTCACAGTGGCTGTGAAGATGCTGAAAGGTAAAGTGCATTCAGAAAGTATTCAGACCCCTTGAGATTTTGTTACTTTACAGCCTTATTCTAAAATTGATTAAATTGTTGTTTTTTTACTCTTCAATCTATACACAATACCCCATAATGACAAAGCAAAAGGTTCAGAAATGTTTGCTAATTTATTAAAAATAAAAGCCTGAAATATCACAATGACATAAGTAGAGGCCTTACTTAGTACTTTGTTGAAGCACCTTTGGCAGCGATTACAGCCTAGAGTCTTCTTTGTTATGACACTACAACCTTGGCACACCTGTATTTGAGGAGTTTCTCCCATTCTCCTCTGCAGAACGTCTCAAGCTCTGTAAGATTGCATGGGGAGCGTCGCTGCACAGCTATTTTCAGGTCTCTCCAGAGATGTTAGATCGGGTTCAAGTCCGGGCTCTGGCTGGGCCACTCAAGGACATTCAGAGACTTGTCCAGAAGCCACTCCTGGGTTGTCTTGGCTGTGTTCTTAGGATCATTGTCCTGTTAGAAGGTGAACCTTCGCCCCTGTCTGAGATCTTGAGCTCTCTGGAGCAGGTTTTCATGATCTCTCTGTGCTCTGTTCATCTTTACCTCGATCGTGACTAGTCTCCCAGTCCCTGCTGCTGAAAAACATCCCCACAGCATGATGCTGCCACCACCAAGCTTCTCCGTAGGGATAATAGTATTGGTCAGGTGATGAGAGTGACACTTGGCTATCAGGCCAAAGAGTTCAATCTTGTTTTCATCAGACCAGAGAATCTTGTTTCTCATGGTCAGAGTCCTTTAGGTGCCTTTTGGCAAACCCCAAGTGGGCTCTCATGTGCCTTTTACAGAGGAGTGCCTTCTGTCTGGCCACTCTACTTAAAGGCCTGATTGGTAGAGTGCTGCAGAGATGGTTGTCCTTCTGGAAGGTTATCCCATCTCCACAGAGGAACTCTGGAGCTCTCTCAGAGTGACCATCAGGTTCTTGGTCACCTCCCTGACCAAGGCCCTTCTCCCCTGATTGCTCAGTTTGGCCAGGTGGCCAGCTTGGTGGTTCCAAACTTCTTCCATTTAAGAATGATGGAGGCCACTGTGTTCTTGGGAACCTTCTGTGCTGTAGAAATGTTTTGGTACCCATCCCTAAGATCTGTGCCTCGACACAATCCTGTCTCTGAGCTCTACAGACAATTCCTACGACTTCATGGCTTGGTATTTGCTCTGACATGCACTGTCAACTGTGGGACCTTATATAGACAGGTGTGTGCCTTTCCAATTCATGCCCAATCAATTACATTTACCACAGGTGGACTCCTAGTTGTAGAAACATCTCAAGGATGTTGAAATGGAAACAGGAGTCTCGAGCCTCATAGCAAAGGGTCTAAATACTTATGTAAATAAGGTATTTATTGCAAAACATGTCTAAAAAACTGTTTTTGTTTTGTCATTATGGGGTATTGTGTGTATATTGATGAGGGGGAAAAAATGATGTAATACATTTTAGAATATGGCTTTAACGTAACAAAATGTGGAAAAATTAAAGGGGTCTAAATACTTTCCGGATGCACTGTACATGTGAGTTATTCCCTCAATTTGTATCTGTGCGTGTGTTTGTGTGTTTAGCACTGTGTGTGTGTCCCTCCCTCAGTAAAGCCTACGGGATCTTAGTATCTCAGTATTGACACAGTGTATCCCTAGCCGTGTGACACACTGCCCTGCTAGCTGTAAAGCCACTGGCTCTAGTTTGGGGTATATGTTGTGGCTGGGCGTGTGCGTTTGTGTACGAAGGTGTGTTTACTTACAATATGTATTATTTCTTATTTACACTACATACCACTGCACACCTGGCTGTGTGTGCACGTACACCATCAGGCTTGGGGGAATAATGGATTACATGAACTCCATTACAACTGACTGATTCCAAAAATCGGACAGACTTTGGTTTTTAATGCCTCTTAAGGGAAAGTAATGTAAAAGTTACTGAAAGTAATCAGATTATGTTCCTGAGTTTGGGTAATCCAAAAGATATGTTACTGATTACGATAATTACATTGAGAAAGTAACCTACCCAACCGTGTACACTACATACACGAACACCTGCTCGCCGAACATCTCATTCCAAAATCATTGGCATTAATATGGAGTTGGTCCCCCCTTTGCTGCTGTAACAGCCTCCACTCTTCGGGGAAGGCTTTTCACTAGGTGTTGTAACATTGCTGTGGGGACTTGCTGGAAGTCAGCCAAAAGAGCATTTGTGGGGTCGGGCACTGATGTTGGGCGATTAGGCCTGGCTTGCAGTCGGCGTTCCAATTCATCCTAAAGGTGTTCGATGGGGTTGAGGTCAGGGCTCTGTCCAGGCCAGTCAAAGTTCTTCCACGCCGATCTCGACAAACCATTTCTGTATGGACCTCGGTTTGTGTGCAAGGGCATTCTCATGCGAAAACAGGACCTTCCCCCAAACTGTTGCCACAAAGTTGGAAGCACAGAATCGTTTAGAATGTCATTGTATGCTGTAGCATTTAGATTCATCTTCACTGGAACTAAGTGGCCTAGCCCAAACCATGAAAAACAGACCCAGATCATTATTCCTCCTTCACCAAACTTTACAGTTGGCACTATGCATTCGGTCAGGTAGCGTTCCACAGGCATCCTCCAAACCCAGATTTGTCCGTCGGACTGCCAGATGGTGAAGCGTGATTCATCACATCATAGTCCAATAGCCCCAAGCTTTACACCACTCCAGCCGACCCTTGGCATTGTGCATGGTGATTTTAGGCTTGTGGGTGGCTGCTCGGCCATGGAAACTCATTTCATGAAGCTCCCGACTGACAGTTCTTGTGCTGATGTTGCTTCCAGAGACAGTTTGGAACTCGGTAATGAGTTAATGTTGCCATTAAGTCATACATAATCAGATAACATTGGAAATTGGCTAGATTTGTTTCTATCTACCTAAGGATTCATTTGATAGCCCCCATGTAGCTATAGCTCACACACAGACCAAATTGAAACTTACATTTTAAGATGTTTGCTGTTTGGTGAAAACATTGTATAAAGTAAACATTATGACTCTGGGGCTCGGCCTGCCCTTGTAAATTCATATGCCCATATTTGGTAGTAGGTCACACCAAAGATTTGAAGGCGCCGATCAATAGCCAAGATACTTAGCTTTCCGCAGACACCCTACTTTTCCAAACTGAATTGAATAAATAAAACATCTAATAGGGTCCCCAAATATGGGGACTTTACATTTTAAAGTAACTGAGCGAGACAGGACCATCCAGGGAGGGCTAGTTAACAGGTAATGATGTTGACAAATGAATGCAGCCTATAACATTGCGCATGTGTCTGTAATTAATGAATATGTATATTCTGTCCTCTATAATGACCCATTGTTCATCCCTCCTCCTTCCCCCCTCCAGACGATGCTACAGAAAAGGACCTGTCTGATCTGGTGTCAGAGATGGAGATGATGAAGATGATCGGTAAACACAAGAACATTATCAACCTGCTAGGGGCCTGTACACAAGATGGTGAGTACAAGGGGCTCTACCATAACTTACTCTGTACCTCTCCCATACATCTACAGTCGTGGCCAAAAGTTGAGAATGGCACAAATATTAATTTCCACAAAGTTTGCTGCTTCACTGTCTTCAGTTATTTTTTGTCAGATGTCACTATGGAATACTGAAGTATTTCAGTAAATTACAAGCATTTCATAAGTGATAAAGGCTTTTATTGACAATTACATAAAGTTGATGCAAAGAGTCAATATTTGCAGTATTGACCCTTCTTTTTCAAGACCTCTGCAATCCGCCCTGGCATGCTGTAAATTAACTTCTGGGCCAAACTGACGGCCGCGTATTCTTGCATAATAAATGTTTGGAGTTTGTCAGAATTTGTGGGTTTTTGATTGTCCACCCGCCTCTTCAGGATTGACCACAAGTTCTCAATGGGATTAAGGTCTGGGGAGTTTCCTGATCTTGGACCCAAAATATTGATGTTTTGTTCCCCGAGCCACTTAATTATCACTTTTGCCTTATGGCAAGGTGCTCCATCATGCTGGAAAATGCATTGTTTGTCACCAAACTGTTCCTGGATGGTTGGGAGAAGTTGCTCTCTGAGGATGTGTTGGTACCATTCTTTATTCATGTCTGTGTTCGGAAAAACACAGCCCACTCACTCCCTTAGCTGAGAAGCAACCCCACACATGAATGGTCTCAGGATGCTTTACTGTTGGCATGACACAGGACTGATGGTAGCGCTCACCATGTCTTCTCCGGACAAGCTATTTTTCCGGCTGCACCAAAAAATTGGAAATGTACTTTACCCCAGTCCTCAGCTGTGCAATCCCTGTACCTTTTGCAGAATATCAGTCTGTCCCTGATGTTTTTCCTGGAGAGAAGTGGCTTCTTTGCTGCCCTTCTTGACACCAGGCCATCCTCCAAAAGTATTTGCCTCACTGTGCTGCGTGCTGCCATTCCTGAGCAATCTCTGTAGTGGTGGTGCCCCGATCCCGCAGCTGAATCAATTTTAGCAGACGGTCCTGGCACTTGCTGGATTTTCTTGGGCGCCCTGAAGCCTTCTTCACAACAATTGAACCGCTCTCCTTGAAGTTCTTGATGATCCAATAAATGGTTGATTTAGGTGCAATCTTACAGCAATATCCATACCTGTGAAGCCCTTTTTGTGCAAAGCAATGATGACGGCACGTGTTTGACAGAGGAAGAACAATGATTCCAAGCACCACCCTCCTTTTGAAGCTTCCAGTCTGTTATTCGAACTCAATCAGCATGACAGAGTGATCTCCAGCCCTGTCCTCATCAACACTCACAACTGTGTTAAATTCTCTATGGTAGGGGGCAGCATTTGGAATTTTGGATGAAAAGCATGCCATCTTTCTACTCAGGCCCAGAAGATAGAATATGCATATAATTAGTAGATTAGGATAGAAAACACTCTAAAGTTTCCAAAACTGTTAAATGAATGTGAATATAACAGAACTGATTTGGCAGGCGAAAACCTGACAAATCCATTCAGGAAGTCGTTTTTTTTCTGTAGTTTTCTATTCAATGCCATTGCAGTATCCATTGATTTAGGACTCAAATTGCAGTTTCTGTGCATTCCACTAGATGTCAACAGTCTTTAGAAATTGTTTCAGGCTTTTATTCTGAAAAATGAGGAAGTAAGAGCAGTCTGAATGAGTGGACCCTGCCGTGTCAGAGCTTTTTCATGCGCGCGACCAGAGACAGTGCCTTTCTTGTTTACCTTTTATATTGACGACGTTATTGTCCGGTTGAAATATTATAGATTATTTAGGCTAAAAACAACCTGAGGATTGAATATAAACATTGTTTGACATGTTTCTATGAACTTTACGGATATAAAGTGGATTATCGAATAAAATAAACATTTATTGAATACGTTAATGTCTTCTGAGTGCACCCATATGAAGATTATCAAAGGTAAGAGATTCATTTTCTCTCTATTTCTGACTTGTTGAACTCTTCTCCTTGGCTGGTTACTGTTTGTAATGATTTGTCTGCTGGGCTATGTTCTCAAATAATCGTAAGGTATGCTTTCGCCGTAAAGCATTTTTGAAACCGTGGTTGGATTCACAAGAAGTTAATCTTTAAACCAATGTCAAATAGTTGTATAATGAGTATGCCTGTATTTGAATTTGGCGCTCTGCAATCTCACTGGATGTTGGCCAGGTGGGACGCTAGCGTCATAGAGAGGTTAACGAGAGAATCACTGACATGATGTCAGCTGGTCCTTTTGTGGCAGGGCTGAAATGCAGTGGAAATGTTTTTTGGGGATTCAGTTCATTTGCAAGGCAATTAATTGTAATTCATCTGATCACTTTTATAATATTCTGGAGGATATGTAAATTGCCATCATACAAACTGAGGCAGCAGACTTTGTGAAAATTTATATTTGTGTCAGTCTCAAAACTTTTGGCAACGACTGTACTATGAATATGGTGTTGAATATCAGAACTGAATCTACATCCGTATTTTATCCTCACACACGACAAAACCTCTCCCACCATATATTTGTCATGTTTGACTCTGTCATTCAAGTTTTCAAGATAACATCCTGATGCCGATAATCCCTGATTGACTCGGTTCCTTCAATACTCAAGATTCATCCCTCCCCCCCAATTTGTAAAGCAGTGATCAGTCAGTGTGGAGTCCTAAATGTGTGCATGCGTCCTCTCTCTCTTTCTGTCTGTGTCTCTTTTTCTCTCTGTGACAGGCCCTCTATATGTGATAGTGGAGTATGCCTCTAAAGGGAACCTGAGGGAGTACCTACGTGCCCGCAGGCCCCCTGGCATGGAATACTCCTACGATATTACCCGCTGCTCAGATGAACAGCTCACCTTCAAGGACTTGGTCTCCTGTACCTACCAGGTGGCACGGGGCATGGAATACCTGGCCTCACAGAAGGTACACACACACACACAAACACACATACAACATGTTCATTCTCACCATTCTGCTTGGTAGACACACTTCCTTGGCATTGTACTGGGTCCTTGTGACTAGGGCTTTAGCCATGGTGGTTATGTAAAAAGTGTGTGTTTATCAATATTGTCTCCAGAAAACACATCTCTAGCCACCTGTCCAAATCTCAGCATTGTCTCTCTCTATCACACAAAGCTTCTCTGTGTGGACAACTGAAGAATAGCATTTTCACAACGCATTCACAACTAGCAATGGGCACTATAGCCAAACACTCCATCACGCTCCTGCTTACTAGAGGAATGTGACAGAGCCTAGAGCATACAATAACACAGTATGCTAACACACTCACACGCATACATACACACGCATACACACATGCACATAAACACACATGCACAGGCAGACATACACATCTAGATGCACAAACAACTTCTACCATGTATCTGTCATGAATCTTCCGCCAATTCAGGGATGTTTGTCGTGCATGTATTTTGTTGTCATGTTATATTAGGTAGTGTGTACTTTAACCTTTTCACGCATGAGTTCCAAATATCTCTAACAGTCGCCCCAGGGCGAGTTTTGTTTTTATGCACATGATGTCAAAATGCACTCACTGTTCCAAAATGTGATTATTACGGAACGGCACAATTAACCCGCGCTGCCCCAAACAAAAATAACTTGTCACTTTCAAGCTATTTTCTTACTTAAGTTCTTCTTTAAGTTTTATTTTCTAACAACAGTTTGAATTGTGGTGTGTTCTACCTCCTCATTAATTGAAGTTCTGGTGACAAATCATGCATTCTGATTATTGCATAGATTGTAATGGACAACAAATCAAATTGTATTGGTCACATACACATGGTTAGCAGATGTTAATGCGAGTGTAGCGAAATGCTTGTGCTTCTAGTTCCAACAGTGCAGTAATATCTAACAAGTAATCTATCAATTTCCCAACAACTACCGAATACACACAAATCTAAAGGGGTGAATGAGAATATGTACATATAAATATATGGATGAGCGATGGCCGAGCGGCATAGGCAAGGTGCAGTAGATGGCATCAACACAGTAAATACATATGATTTGAGTGATGTAAGATATGTAAACATTATTAAATAGGCATTTTTTTAAAGTGTCATTGTTTAAAGTGTCTAGTGATCCATGTATTAATGTGGCCACTGATTTGAGTCTCTATGTAGGCAGCAGCATCTTTGAGGTAGTGATTGCTGTTTAGCAGTCTGATGGCCTTGAGACAGAAGCTGTTTTTCAGTCTCTCGGTCCCAGCTTTGATGCACCTGTACTGACCTCTCCTTCTGGATGGTAGCAATGTGAACAGGCAGTGGCTCGGTGGTTGTTGTCGATGATCTTTTTGGCCTTCCTGTGTCATCGGGTGCTGTAGGTAATATATAATAATAATATATGCCATTTATCAGACGCTTTTATCCAAAGCGACTTACAGTCATGTGTGCATACATTCTACGTATGGGTGGTCCCGGGAAACAAACCCACTACCCTGGCGTTACAAGCGCCATGCTCTACCAACAGAGCTACAGAAGGACTGGTGTCATGGAGGGCAGGTAGTTTTCCCCTGTGATGCGTTGTGCAGACCTCACCACCCTCTGGAGAGCCTTGCGGTTGAGGGCAGTTGCCGCCCCAAGCTGTGATACAGCCCGACAGGATGCTCTCGATTGTGCATCTCTAAAAGTTTGTCAGAGTTTTAGGTGACAAACCACATTTCTTCAGCCTCCTGAGGCTGTCTGTGTGGGTGGACAATTTCAGTTTGTATGTGATGTGAAAACTTTCCACTTTCTCCACTGCTGTCCCTTCGATGTGGATCGGGGGGTGCTCCATCTGCTGTTTCCTGAAGTCCACGATCATCTCCTTTGTTTTGTTGATGTTGATTGAGAGGTTGTTTTCCTGACACCACACTCCGAGTGCCCTCACCTCCTATTTGTAGGCTGTCTCGTCGTTGTTGCTAATCAAGCCCACTACTGTTGTGTCTTCTGCAAACTTGATGAATGAGTTGTAGGTGTGCATGGCCACGCAGTCCTGGGTGAACAGGGAGTACAGTAGGGAGCTGAGCACTCACCCTTGTGGTGCCCCAGTGTTGAGGGTCAGTGAAGTGGAGATGTTGTTTTGTTGTTCACCACATCTATGGTATGTGTAAAATACTTTTTGAAGGTTGTACTAATTATGATGAGCTAATGCTAAGCTATTTACCAGCTATGTGTGGGGCCATGTTTGTTGACATTATACAATGCATTCTGGGTGTCACTTCAACGTCTGTCAGACCAAAGGTGTTATAACAAAATGAGGTGAAGGAATGGTGTTTTGCTCAGTTATTTCAATCAATGGAGAACTCACCCGTTATGTGATGAATTGTAAGTAGTCATTTCTATTAGCATGGTGTGGTTTCTGTCAGCCGAGAGTTAGCTAAATATGACCGCATGCGTTACCTCAATCTTTCCTCAATTAGCGCTAGGACTAATGTAGCCTACATTTTCCAGTTTGAATGATTGTGTTATGCTGTTGCTACTTCTGTGAATGTTTAAACATTGCATCCAAAAATAAACTGGTCAAATTCAGGACATAACTTTCTGAGGACTGTGTTTGTGCAAAATGTTTATGAGAAAAAGCAGTGTTGCCAGCTGAAACGTTGACTGTTGCGTCAATCGAAACTGGATGCTCTAAATAAGCGGTCTAATCACACCGGTTTGAGTGTACGCTGCAGGGATCACTGTAGAATGATCACACACGTTTGTTGGTACTTGTCAAAGGGTTCATTAAATATGTTTCTGGTACACTTACCATACACATACATAGTATAACATTTTTAGCATAGCTTACTTGTGTTTCTATTAAAGTTTTATTTCTCATTCTCAATTTCATCTATATCTCCATCCACCCCGTCCCATTTTCTCTCCTTCTCTCCATCCAGTGTATACATAGAGATCTAGCAGCGAGAAACGTTCTGGTCACAGAGAGCAACTTCATGAAGATTGCTGACTTTGGCCTGGCCAGGGACGTCCACAACATCGATTACTATAAAAAGACAACTAACGTGAGTAGTTTGGGGGGGGGGGGGGGCACTTGAGGAGTGTATACTGTGTCGTGTGTTCTGTAATGTTGTGAGGGGGTGTATGTGACAGTCAACTCCATTTCAATTGATTAATTCATGAAGTAAACCGATATTCCTTAAGGAAAATTTGAATTTCAGTTTACTTTTTGTATTGTGTAAATTGAGCCTCCGTCCGTCCTTCTCAGTCTTGGCAGAGACAGGAGGTAGAAGTCTGCGCGGGACTGATTCCTTCATCCCGCTCCCACTGCTTTTCATACCATGCACGCATGCTCCCACTGACTTCTTGTTCGATTCCCACCCGCTCCAGCAAGAACTGGTCCCGAACCCGGCCGTCATACTGCATTGTTATTGTAGGTCAGGGGGTTGCCAATTACATTCTGCCGTGAGCCAATTTTTCCTTGAGCGGATGGTCCGGGGCCGGAACATAGTTATAAATAATTTGTACACTGCAAATTGACCGCACGAATCACAAACAGATATAGTATTTGACAAAAACATAATCATTTCAAACCTTGATTACATTGGAATAAGAGAAAATATTACTGCTGAGCGATTAGCAGACCTGCCAACATGCAAGCATTTTGCGTATCAACTACGTAACTCTCTGTCCATGTACGTAGGTACGAGATCCGAGTTAAAAGTATGCAAAAATGAAAAATGAAAAGGGCCTGATATATATATATATATATATATATATATATATATATATATAAAAATATTTACATTTTAATAAAAAATAAATCCACTGAATAAATCTAACATCCCGATTCTCGAGCTGCAACACACAGACATGTACAGAGTTTGTGTCAACGGACATTACATTTACATTTACATTTAAGTCATTTAGCAGACGCTCTTATCCAGAGCGACTTACAAATTGGACATGGAGATCAATACATCATTATTCGACGTAGCTACCCAGTGTCTGCCCCTCCTCCTGTTTGCTGTGATGCTGAGTTCGCTGACTGTCAGCAGCACATAACACATAGACAAATCCATTTTCGACTCTGCGAGTTGTGGAAAGGTAAACACTAATTGTTTCAAGTTAACGTTAGCGAACATAAGATGGACATTCAGTGGGCTCTAAAGTGCCAGCAGTTCACTTGCATTTGCTAGTGAATTAAATGCAAATACGAAAAATAACCGGTTGCATTTGTGCAAGTGTGATATAAATTTAATTCTGCATCCCATTAGTTGTATTTTCCATGTAACATTAGGAGGATCACGCAACCTGAGACTGTAACTGTAATTATGATCCACGCCACAAGAAGCATTACAAAACTATAATCAAAAATAAAAATAAACTTCTTGCCATTAAATGGAGTCGGGAGTTTAGAAGACTGCGCGATGAAGAATGAATGAGTGTCCGGTATTAGCGGCAATGCTTCTAAAATGCATTTTGCATTAGATTTGAGATTTGATCAATTACGAAAATCTGAAATGATGTATGCTCTGCATAGAAATACAATAGGCACCTTTACATAGGCTGAAAAACCAGACTCTTCTAGTGAACAGTGGTCAGATTCCCTTTGCAGTAGCCTACTTGAGCATTGTGTAGCCAGTTTGCGGTCTGTGTCGATGCAATCATTTGTTTTTTTATGTTTTCAAAATGATATTGCTTTTAGTGTTGAATAGGAACCGTGTCTAAAAAGCCAATACTTGTGAGCTTGCCCTTGTGATTGGCCCTGTTTGAGAGGTGACAAGCGTTCCTCTACTACAGAGACTAAACTTGGGGGCATGTGCTAAGAAAAACGTTTTCCAGTTCCAGCAAATAACCAGCAACTTCGCACAGCCATTGAAGAGGAGTGGGACAACATTCCACAGGCCACATTCAACAGCTTGATCAACTTTATGCAAAGGAGATGTGTTGCGCTGCATGAGGCAAATGGTGGTTTCGATACACACCCCTACTTTTTTTAAGGTATCTGTGGCTAACAGATGCATATCTGGATTCCCAGTCATGTCAAATCCATTGATTAGGGCGTATAGAATTCATTTCAATTGACTGATTTCCTTATATGAACTGTAAATCTTTGAAATTGTTGTATGTTGCGTTTATATTTTTGTTCAGTGTAAATTAAAATCACTCTGATTTCCTGGTGATTTTATAGTGTTTTATGTCCAACATCGAAGTGTATATAAGATATACAGATGAAGTCGGAAGTTTACATACACTTAGGTTAGAGTCATTAAAACTAGTTTTTCAACCACTCCACAAATTTCTTGTTAATCTCTCTAGGGTATGTGAGACGCTTAGCGTCCCATCTGGCCAACATCCAGTGAGTTTGCAGTGCGCCAAATTCAATTACAGAAATGCTCATTATAAAAATTCAGAAAACAAAACATATTTTACATAGGTTTAAAGATTAACTTCTTGTTAAACCAACCACAGTGTCATATTTATAAAATGGTTTTCAGCGAAAGCATACCTAGCCCAGAACATATATATAACATAGCCCAGTTGACAAATTATTACTAACAGTAACCAGCCAAGTTACAAAGCTCAGAAATAGAGATAAAATTAATCCCTTACCTTTGATGATCTTCATATGGTGGCAATCAGAAGACATTCATTTACTCAATAAATGTTCCTTTTGTTCAATGAAGTCTCTTTATATCCAAAAACCTCAGTTTTGTTAGCGCGTTTTCTTCAGTAATCCACAGGCTCAAACTCAGTCAAAACAATCAGACAAAAAATATATATATTTTTAAATGATATCCGTAAAGCTCATAGAAACAAGTCAAACGATGTTTATATTCAATCCTCAGGTTGTTTTTTAGCCTAAATGATCTATAATATTTCAACCGGATAATAACGTCGTCAATATAAAAGGTGAACAAGAAATGCACATGCGCCTGAAAAAACTCTGCGTCACGTTAGGGTTCACTCGTTCAGACTGGTCTTACTCCCTCATGAATAAGAATTCAAGCCTGAAACGATTTCTAAAGACTGTTGATATTTAGTGGAAGGCATAGGAACAGCAAATGGAGTCCTAAGTCAATGGATACTGTAATGGCATTGAATAGAAAACTACAAAACCAAAAACATAACTACTTCCTGAATGGATTTTTCTCAGGTTTTTACCTGCTAAATCAGTTCTATTATACTCACAGACACTATTTTAACAGTTTTGAAAACTTTGTTTTCTATCCAAATCTACCAGTTATATGCATATCATATCTTCTGGGCCCGAGGAGCAGGCCATTTAATTTGGGCGTGCTTTTCATCCAAAATTCCGAATGCTGCCCCCTACCCTAGAGAGGTTAACAAAGTATAGTTTTGGCAAGTCGGTTAGGACATCTGCTTTGTGCATGACACAAGTCATTTTTCCAACAATTGTTTACTGACAGATTATTTTACTGTCTCACTATTCCAGTGGGTCACAATTTGAGATTCTTCAAAGCCACGCTTTGCCTTGATGACAGCTTTGCACACTCTTGGCATTATCTTAAGCAGCTTCACCTGGAATGGTTTTCCAACAGTCTTGAAGGAGTGCCATCATAAGTTCCAGCCCATGACGGCACCAGCAGACCAGTCAATAAGAGGATTGTATCGCTGGAGCCAAGAGAATCCCAATACCACAGGAACCTGAGGAGACTTAGAGCAGGAATTGGATTGTCTCTGTGGTTCCCTGACACCTGTAGGTTGATGGGGGTGGTATTGTGGATGACCCGGTCTATAATGCCCGTCCAGTGCTTTAACATCCATGGGAATGGAGAGAGGCTGAGTGGGGATGCCCAGCTCGGACGACAGGGTAGCGTCCATAAAGCTCTCATTTGCCCCAGAGTCGATGAGTACCCGGAGAGCTTTAGATTGGTTCCCCCACAGCAAAATCACATGAAAAGGGGTGTGAGTAAGGGGAGAGGAAAAGTTCTCCGTATGGCCCACCAGAGTATTCGCTCCTACTGGTGAGCCTGGTCTTTTAGTGGACAGGTGGAGAAGAAATTACCAGTAGTCCCACAATACAGGCAGCCTAACTCTGCCTAGTTGCATTGGCTCGGGAAGAGGTGAATCGGCAGACTTCTGAGACTCTCGACGGAGCTCGGGTAGCCTCTGGTTCTCTCGGCAACGTCTCCATCGAGGACTTCCGGGATGCCTCGGAGGTGAGGTTGAATCCTTGGGCGGGCAAAATCAAATCTCCTCTTCTTCGTAGTTTCTGGGCTGCAAGCTCGTTCTTTACTTCCTCTGAAAGTCCGTGCAGGAGCATGTCGAACAGCGCTTCCGGGTTCCAGGCATGTGCGGAAATCCACCGCATTGTCTTCCACACTGCAGGAGTCTTGCCGAAGCTGGAGTAACTTCTGGGCAGCCTCTGTCCCGGACAATGGAGCATCAAAAACTGTATTTACCTCCGCCACAAACTCCTCCTGACATAAGCATTCGACCAACTGTTGTTCCCATAGTGCCGAAGGCCAGGCGAGAGCACTCGCGGACATTAGCGTGATGAAGTACGCTATCTTAGAGCAGGGGAAGGAGGAGGGCTGCAGCTCAATGATGTCTGCTGGGTTAGTCAAGGTCAGTTCGTACTATTACGTTCTAGGGAAGACCCAGATGCAGACAGTGTCTGTAACATAAGTTTATTACTAGAACAGCGGGCCGTCAAAACGACAGGTCAAGGGCAGGCAGAGGTCGGTAATCCAGATCAGAGTCCAAAGGGTACAGAACGGCAGGCAGGCTCAGGGTCAGGGCAGGCAGAAGTCAATATATTGCCCCCTACCCAAGAGAGATTAAGCACATTTTTACTCTTGAACTGATTTAGACTTGTCATAACAAAACTTTTTTACATTTGTAAAAACATAATTCCACTTTGACATTATGGGGTATTGTGTGTAGATCAGTTACACAACACCTCAATTTAAGCCATTTTAAATTCAGGCTGTAACACAACAAAAAGTGGAATGTGTTTATACTTTCTGATGGCACTGTAGATAATGAATGGCCTACAAAACAGAAAGACAAAATGGTTTTGAAATAATCTTGCAAAACTTCAATATAGGAGCGGGACAATTTGAAAGCAGGCACAAATAAATGTGTTATCAATATTTATATACAGTCAAAGTTGGAACCTAAACTACAGCCTATCATATTTAGGAAATTAATCTCCACGGAAAGAACATTGCGCGTGCTTCTCATCCATTCATACAGCATACAGGTTTCATTGAGACCAAACACAGGCACATTTGATCTCCCACGCCCAACACAATAGAGAAGAGCTAGGTTATAGAACTTGAAGCAAAATTATCCTTTGAGAGTTTGTAAATATTGCGACAAAGAGCTGTTTTTAATACAATAGATAAGAAAGACAACTGTTCTAAATAATCTGTGGGACCCAAAAATATTTTAATCCCAAAGTTATCTGTCTGACCACTCGCTCCCACCCACAGCATGAAAAATGCCTTCCACACCGCCAGCAGCTCTCTAACTGGAGGTTCCCAGGCCATCAGTGAATGCAGTGCTTCTATAGAGGCTCTGCACTAGTTTGTGCCTCCTCTCTTGTTTCTTCACTTCCATAGCCACTTGTCCTAACAGACCAAGAGATGGAGAGACACTGAAATAGAGGGAGAGCAACAGAGTGCTTGACATCTCCATAGCAGACCCCCAGTAGCATTCATCTGATTCCCACTGTAGAGCACATCCTCCTTTAGTATGCATGGCTGTCTTTTCATTACACGCTGAGAGCCTAGCCTGGTTAAAAACAACAAGCACCACAAAAACAACCAACCACAACACAGCATGAGCCATAGACAATGGGTAATGGTGATGATGACGATAATCTCCAATCCATCAGTCTTAACAATACTATGTTCTAGTCTTGGATAAATTAGACTTATTTCAGAAGGCCTAATAAAAAGGTAGGGGCAGAACTAATGTTAATCATAATCGTGATTATCATCTGCTCCTACCTTTCTATTACCCATACTAAAATAATTTCTCCTACACTGCAACTTCAGTATGCATGAATGTATTTGACCCTGCTTGTCACCTGCTATCCATGCTGCAGTGTTTAATGACATGCAGCAATAAACTGTCTTTATCTGCAACCCAGTTTATTTGCTAACTGCTATAAATGTATGACAGTACCTCTGGGAATTCCCTATTGGTATTGGCTATGTCTGTCTGTGTATAGATATTTCAATGTTACCTTTTTGACCTTGACCTATTGACCTGTGTGTATGTGTCCTCCTCAGGGTCGTCTCCCGGTGAAGTGGATGGCTCCAGAGGCGCTGTTTGACCGTGTGTACACTCACCAGAGTGATGTGTAAGTACTGTACCTTGATTTTACTCTCTTACACACACAATTCGCTTACTGTTTTAGAAAGAGCAACTCAGCATAGACTGTGTTCATTAGGCACCCAACGTAAGAAAACCTGTTAAAACCCAGCCGTTTTAAAAAGTTTTCCATTGTGTGCCCTAATGAACACGACCCTGGCCTATACACTGGCTGTAGCTTTCTGATGCAAATTTTGCTGTGAGACTGAGGGGGTAAGAGGTTGGGATGGTGGTGGAGGAATGGGTACAGGAGTTTAGTGAGGTGATATGGTGGTGGCGGAGTTAGGGGGGTGCAGGGGGATTTGTTTGGGGGGTGGGGTGTGTACTGGCCGGTCTGTGGCGAAAGGGAAAGTTTCACACGGCCTGATGCTGTTACTAATCTGCCTGTCTTCAAAGCCTCTGGAAGGGGCCAGAGCCCACCTCCCCCCTGCCCTGCACTCCAATTCAATTGTATTTATAAAGCCCTTATTACATCAGCAGATGTCACAAAGTGCTCATAATGAAACCCAGCATAAAACCCCAAAGGGCAAGTAATGAGGATATCAGGGAGATATGCAAAAATCACATTTCCAATTCAAATCAAATAAATGTTATTGGTCGCGTACACTTATTTTGCAGATGTTATCACAGGTGCAGCAAAATGCTTATGTTTCTAGCTGCAACAGTGCAGTAATACCTAACAATTAAAAACAATACACCCAATTAATGCTTGACATTCAGGTACATTTGCCAATGGCACACCGAGCCATTGCCAACTGAAAGTTACTGTCCCGTATGAAAATAATTCTGTCCTGGGTCAAGATCTGGCAGAAAAGCGGATGATGCACATGTAATTTCAATAGCAGGTGATTTTATCTTTAATATGGGCTGAGCAAGTAGCCTACAGCATTCATACAGACATTGACAAGTCAAATTCAAGGACCTTCAGGGACTTTTTCCAGTACTTAATTGTAATTTTCATGGACCTACATTTTATATTGAATTGTTGTAATAGCCTTTAGAAATAAATCTCCCCCCAAAATGTTTGCAAAAAAGTATGCATTACCACATAGAGAATAATGCATGTTTTTTTAAGCCTTCCCAATGGCATTATGCGTTGACATTACAAAAAAAAAATGATATTGGAACATCTTTCTTAACGCTTTCCTACCCCATACCGCTGTCGGTCTTCAGTGAGCTGCTTCACGCAACACTCTCAAGCTAGGCTATGTGTGCGGGGTCCGTGTGATAAATAATCGACATACGAAGTAACAGCTTCAGGAATTCATCGGTTTCTTTATTAAATTATATAGCCTAAATTATAAAATTATTACAAATTATTTTAATGTGTTTATATCCGGGGCACTGTCCTCAGATAATCGCATGGTGTGCTTTTTGCAGTAAAGCCTTTTTCAAATCTGACACAGCGGCTGGATTAACAAGAAGTTACTTTATTTTGATGTATAACACATATTTTCAAGAATGTTAAATATATGAATTTACTATTTTTGAATTTCGCGCACTGCAATTTCACCGGATGTTGGCCAGGTGGAACACTACCGTCCAACCAGAAACCGTGGATTGATGGCAGCATTCGCACAAAACTGAAAGCGCGAACCCCTGCTTTTAATCAGGGCAAGGCGACCGGAAACATGACCAAATACAAACAGTGTAGCTATTCCCTCCAAGGCAATCAAACAAGCTAAGCGTCAGTATAGAGACAAAGTAGAGTCGCAATTCAATGGCTCAGACACGAGAGGTATGTGGCAGGGTCTACAATCTACAGTCAATCACGGACTACAAAACCCAGCCTCGTCGCGGTCCCCGATGTCTTGTTCCCAGACAAACTAAACAACTTCTTTGCTCGCTTTGAGGACAATACAGTGCCACCGACACGGCCTGCTACCAAAACCTGCGGGCTCTCCTTCACTGCAGCCAACATGAGAACAACATTTAAACGTGTTAAGGCTTCCGGCCCAGACGGCATCCCTAGGTCCTCAGAGCATGCGCAGACCAGCAGGCTGGTGTGCTTACGGACATATTCAATCAATCCCTATCCCAGTCTGCTGTTCCAACATGCTTCATGAGGGCCACCATTGTTCCTGTTCCCAAGAAAGCTAAGGTACCTGAGCTAAACTACTATCGCCCCGTAGCATTCACTTACATCATCATGAAGTGCTTTGAGAGACTAGTCAAGGACCATATCACCTCCACCCTACCTGACACCCTAGACCCACTCCAATTTGCTTACCGCCCCAATAGGTCCACAGACGATGCAATCTCAACCACACTGCACATTGCCCTAACCCATCTGGACAAGAGGAATACCTATGTGAGAATGCTGTTCATCGACTACAGCTCGGCATTCAACACCATAGTACCCTCCAAGCTCGTCATCAAGCTCGAGACCCTGGGTCTCAACCCCGCCCTGTGCAACTGGGTACTGGACTTCCTGATGGGCCGCCCCCAGGTGGTGAGGGTAGGCAACAACATCTCCACCCCGCTGATCCTCAACACTGGGGCCCCACAAGGGGGTGCGTTCTGAGCCCTCTCCTGTACTCCCTGTTCACCCACTACTGCGTGGCCACGCACGCCTCCAACTCAATCATTAAGTTTGCGGACGACACAACAGTGGTAGGCTTGATTACCAACAACGACGAGACGGCCTACAGGGAGGAGGTGAGGGCCCTCGGAGTGTGGTGTCAGGAAAATAACCTCACACTCAACGTCAACAAAACTAAGGAGATGATTGTGGACTTCAGGAAACAGCAGAGGGAACACCCCCCTATCCACATTGATGGAACAGTAGTGGAGAGGGTAGTACGTTTTAAGTTCCTCGGCATACACATCACAGACAAACTGAATTGGTCCACTCACACAGACAGCATCGTGAAGAAGGTGCAGCAGCGCCTCTTCAACCTCAGGAGGCTGAAGAAATTTGGCTTGTCACCAAAAGCACTCACAAACTTCTACAGATGCACAATCGAGGGCATCCTGGCGGGCTGTATCACCGCCTGGTACGGCAACTGCTCCGCCCACAACCGTAAGGCTCTCCAGAGGGTAGTGAGGTCTGCACAACGCATCACCGGGGGCAAACTACCTGCCCTCCAGGACACCTACACCACCCGATGTTACAGGAAGGCCATAAAGATGATCAAGGACAACAACCACCCGAGCCACTGCCTGTTCACCCCGCTATCATCCAGAAGGCGAGGTCAGTACAGGTGCATCAAAGCTGGGACCGAGAGACTGAAAAACAGCTTCTATCTCAAGGCCATCAGACTGTTAAACAGCCAACACTGACATTGATTGGCTGCTGCCAACACACTGACACTGACTCAACTCCAGCCACTTTAATAATGGGAATTGATGGGAAATTATGTCAAATATATCACTAGCAACTTTAAACAATGCTACCCAATATAATGTTTACATACCCTACATTATTCATCTCATATGCATACGTATATACTGTACTCTATATCATCTACTGCATCCTTATGTAATACATGTATCACTAGCCACTTTAACTATGCCACTTTGTTTACATACTCATCTCATATGTATATACTGTACCCGATACCATCTACTGTAGAGCATATGCTGCTCTGTACCATCACTCATTCATATATCTTTATGTACATATTCTTTATCCCCTTACACTGTGTATAAGACAGTAGTTTTGGAATTGTTAGTTAGATTACTTGTTGGTTATTACTGCATTGTCGGAACTAGAAGCACAAGCATTTCGCTACACTCGCATTAACATCTGCTAACCATGTGTAAGTGACAAATAAAATTTGATTTGATTTCCCACATCTTCAATAGGAGCTGAGTTGAAAATCGAACAACCTCAGATTTCCCACTTCCTGGTTGGATTTTTTCTCTGGTTTTTGCCTGCCATATGAGTTCTGTTATACTCACAGACATCATTCAAAAAGTTTTAGAAACTTCAGTGGTTTATATCCAAATCTACTAATAATATGCATTTTCTAGCTTTTATGGCTTTGTAGCATGCCATTTACTCTGGGCATGCAGGGTAGCCTAGTGGTTAGAGTGTTGGACTAGTTTACTGAAAGGTTGCCAGTTCAAATCCCCGAGCTGACAAGGTACAAATCTGTCGTTCTGCCCCTGAACAGGCAGTTAACCCACTGTTCCTAGGCCGTCATTGAAAATAAGAATTTCTTCTTAACATTAACTGACTTGCCTAGTTAAATAAAGGTAAAATAAAATAAAATGCTTTTCATCCGGATGTGAAAATATTGCCCCCTACCAAAGAAGTTAAGGACATCAAGGTATTGGAGTGGCCATCACAAAGCCCTGACCTCAATCCTATAGAAAATGTGTGGGTAGAACTGAAAAAGTGTGTGCGAGCAAGGAGGCCTACAAACCTGACTCAGTTACACTAGCTCTGTCAGGAGGAATGGGCCAAAATTCACCCAACTTATTGTGGGAAGCTTGTGGAAGGCCATCCTAAACGTTTGACCCAAGTTAAACAATTTAAAGGCAATGCTTTCAAATACCAATTGAGTGTATGTAAACGTCTGACCCACTGGGAATGTGATGAAATAAATAAATAATACTCTCTGCTATTAATCTGACATTTCACATTCTTAAAATAAAGTGGTGATCCTAACTGACCTAAGACAGGGAATTTTTTACAAGGATTAAATGCCAGGAATTATGAAAAACTGAGTTTAAATGTAGTTGGCTAAGGTGTATGTAAACTTCCGACTTCAACTGTATCTACATGGGCCAGTGGAATGACAATAGGTGAGCGATGGATACGAAGTGCCATTGAATGGAGCAAAGGGATGTGTTATCAAACAGAGAAATGTAGAGATAGAAAGAGAGAACAAACGCAGGGCCAGTTATGTCAACAGATCGATGGAGAGATAACCACAGGAGCAAATAAAAGATCACGGTGTCTTTGTATTGTGTTGTGGACTCTTTGGGTCACTAACGTAGGCGTGTTGGTGTGTGTGTGTGTATGCCTCCATTCCCTGCGGGTGCTACAATACACTCTTTGTTGCTCCCAACACACACACTGCCATGAAGAGTCATTGATTATTTATTTAACCTTTATTTATCAAGGCAAGTCACTTTTTTAAAGTCACTTAAAAAAAAAAAATCTTATTTACAATGACGGCCTACCACGGCCAAACCCGGACGACGCTGGGCCAATTGTGCACCGCCCTATGGGACTCCCAAACATGGCCAGTTGTGATACATCCTGGAATCGAACCAGGATCTGTAGTGACCCCTCTTGCACTGAGATGCAGTGCCTTAGACCGCTATGCCACTCTGAGCCCTAAAGTCCTAAATTAATGTTAGGGTGGACATTTATAGAGAATGGTTAGCGGAATCAATTAATTCCATTGATTCCATTAATTATGGAATCAATGGGATGATATAGTTACCCTTCAACCCTTTGTTTCTCCGAGCAGTAGCAGTTGAAATCGTGTAAAAAAAAAAGAAAGTAATACTTCATTGCCATCCATTGTTATCACTTGTATGTATGTATGTATGTATGTATGTATGTATGTATGTATGTATGTATGTATGTATGTATGTATGTATGTATGTATGTATGTATGTATGTATGTATGTATGTATGTATGTATGTATGTATGTATGTATGTATGTATGTATGTATGTATGTATGTATGTATGTATGTATGTATGTATGTATGTATGTATGTATGTATGTATGTATGTATGTATGTATGTATGTATGTATCAATGGATGCATAACATGATAATAGTAATGAAAGCATTAATGTTGAATATGTGTGTTTGTGTTTTTCTTCCCAGCTGGTCATTTGGGGTGCTGATGTGGGAGATCTTCACCCTGGGGGGTTCTCCGTACCCTGGTATCCCCGTAGAGGAGCTCTTCAAGCTGTTGAAAGAGGGCCATCGTATGGACAAGCCTGGCAACTGCACCAATGAGCTGTATAATACTATTTGATTCACTTTATCTCATATATACACACACACACATATATATGCAGGCAGACACACACACGCACAAATGTGCACACTCACACACACACAATTGTGCACACACACACAAACCCTACTGGGGTCCCCACCCTCACCCCATCTCCATCAGATCCATGATCCTACACAGCTGGCCTGGGCCTGTATCAATGTTGTCATTCACAATGGGCCCATTCCAGTTACACAGCACATAATGTCACTGCCTGCACCGGTATTGTCGGGCCTAATGGTCTCACGCTCTACTGGAAACAGTGAAATCTACAGTGGAGACAGACAGACCTAGGATAGGATTGGTATTGGCGTGCATTTGTCTTAAACGGAGAGTGCAGAGAGGAGTGTGCAGAGAAATAGAACCAGCATAGCTCTGTGTTTGGATTGGCTGGTTCATACCTTGACACCTAGGCTCAGATAAATTAGTCTTTATCATCTCACCCACGTTTGACAGGAAATTGGACAATGATTTTAGAAATGTGCATCAGTCTATGGAATGAGTGGCATGGCATAGCATGTGTTTTGGAAAGAAAAACAATTAAGTACTTTTACTAACCGTTCATACTCCTTGTTTCTCTCTCTCTCTTCTCTCTCTCTCAGGTACATGATGATGAAAGACTGTTGGCATGCCATCTCCTCCCACCGGCCCACCTTCAAGCAGCTGGTGGAGGATCTAGATCGCATCCTCACCCTGGCCACGAATGAGGTGAGGGCACAAACCAGTCATTTCCGCTTCACCTTTTCATATTTAGAATATGGAGCCAGAGCAATTCACTTTCCTCCAGAGTTGGGGTCAATTCCCTTTCAATTCAATTGTGAGTAAACATGGAATTGGAATTTCAGTTTACTTCCTGAATTGACTGAGTTTAAAAGGAGTTGACCCCAACCCTGCTGACCTTGTATTCTTGGAAGTGCTTGGTCAAAAAAGCATGTCAGTCTTCTTCCTAAAAGCTTGGAAAAAGATGCACACTATACAGGCTCACGGACACTCCAATTGCCAGGGCAAGCAAAGTTGATCAACACTTTTTTTAACCAAGAATGTTGAAAAGCATTAGAAGGATCCTGCGTTGGCTGACACATGACCTTAACAATGACCAGAAAATGGCTGCTTGATTCAAACCAGGCCCCAGAGCTGTGCCCATGGCCCACTGATGTTGCCAAATCATCAAAAGATACTCTGAGCTATTCCTCGCCTCAGAATAATGGCTTGTGTTTCTTACCATTCCCCCCCTGTTGTGTGTGACATCCATGCACGGGCCTGAAGAGGGGCTGTTGGATGGAAATATGTCAGGGCTCGTCTGGCTTCAGACTGGGCCGCCATAGATTATGCCAAAAGCTACAACTTAAGTGTTTCAGTGTTTGAACTTTTGAAATGTAATAAAGCGCCTTCCTTTTTTTAAAACCGCTCTTTAGTAATGTGAGATGCCTTGTGTTGAGCTGAGAAATGGAAGCCAGCACTCATTTTTATATGAATGCTCAAACACCAACAACGCTTCTCTTCTTCCTCCCCACTCACTCTCAACTATTTCTTAACCTCACAACTATTCCAATAACTGACACAAAAGACAAGAGAAAATGGAGAGAGGAGGGTGCAGGGATGAAGATGAAAAGAGCAAAAACAACTGCAAAATGCTTGTTCAAGTTTTTTTAACAACTAACATTAGAGATTCTCCAGTACGTTTGTGCCAATTCTTTTGAAAATAAACTTAAGGGCCAAAAATGATCCCCGAAAATGGTTACTATGTCACATATGTGCAGATATATGCACCATGTCATTGCTCTCTCTTCTCACTCTGCTGTGTGTTCATCTTGCTAGCTGCCACTCAAATGGCCAGGAGCTGAAGCTCATTGGCTAGAACTCGAATTGTAAGGGGGCTGGCACACATGGGGGAAAATGTAGGGGAAATGGCACAGCACAGATTCCAGAAAAACCCTTGCTTTCAAATGTTGTGGCTAATTGAGGTAAAACAGTCATTCTGATCATAGATTATGGATGTATGAACTACAGATTGGCACATCCAGCTCAAAGCAAGAGGTTTAAAAAAGACTTAGTAGTTGCCAAAGTTCCGGAGCATGTCTTTAATAACAAAATGTACCTTTATCTTTTCCTTGGCTTTTGGGATATTTTTTTTCAGTCATTCTCCTACTGCGCTCGTTCACTTTCGCTCGCTCTCTCTGTCTGGGTGTTCTTCCTCGCCCGCCCAGACACATTGAACCATTTTATACTGAGACTAACAGCAACCAGGTCAGCATTGCTCTATGTGAACTGTGCTGGACAGTTTCCCTCTCTCTAGCCCACGCCCCATTTATGAAGTATTATTCATCCACATATTTTCATATGGATCCGGTATCAAATCGTTTGCTCTCCTGGCGCCAACATTTTTCATAAATCCGTCCAGCGTGATTTGGGAATAATTTATATTTATATTTTGCATAAATAAAATAATGAAAATTATACTCTCCACATGTCCATCACTGTCCTCCTGAAACTGTCTTCATGCCTTTCTCTATTTCAGTATTTTCCATTTGTCTCTCTCTCTCCGCTCTCTCACTACTCTAAACCTGTGAGTGTAATAGTTCTACCTTCTCACCCTGTCTGTGTATAGGAGTATCTGGACCTGTGTGCCCCAGCCGAGCAGTATTCTCCCAGCTTCCAGGACACACACAGCTCCTGTTCCTCCGGTGACGACTCCGTGTTCTCCCATGACCCCCTGCCAGACCAGCCCTGCCTCCCCAAGTACCAGCACATCAATGGAGGCATCAAAACATGAGCCCTCCCCTCCTCAATCCCCCCATCCAGCTCCAGCCTGACCCCCCCCCCCCCCCCCCACAAAGTGACACCCACAAAGTGACAATTCCATAGAGAGAAAATTAGATATACCCCCACCACCAACCCCACAAACCTCCTGGCCCCCAACCCCCCCCTGGCTCCAAATGGACTAACGGACCCAGATGGGACTTGGCTGGTGACAGTGCTGCTTTTAGAACTGAACACACACACACACACACACACATTTGCACACACATTCATACACATGTTCAAGGTCTTAGGAAGAGGACCGGGACCCTTCATCAGTGTTCCTCTTGTCTGACTGAATGAATATCTGTTCCCAAGGGTCCACCTCCTCTCCTCTCTTGCCGTTTTATTTGTTCCGGTTGTTTTCTACTAGAGTTTGGAATTTACTATTTTTGCGTTTCGTGATTCCATTCCGTTGGCTGGCATTCCAAGACTTTTGCTTGTTCCCAGAGGGAAAATATGGACCGTAATGAACGGAAAAAACAAGAGACTCAAAAAGAGGACGACAAAATAGGAAACTGAAAGGACTGAAAGAAAGAATCAACTAACAAAAACAGATGAATAGGAGAAGAGCGCATACAGACAGACACTGCCTCTTCTTTATATTTTGTAATATTGTCTTGTTTCTTTATACTTTCTCTTGATAAGTCCACACACTTATTGTTATTATTATGGAGAAAAATAATATACAGTATATAGGGCTGGGTATATTTGTAAATATATTCAAATATGTATAAATATATATTATATATTTACAGTGAATTATTTTTTGTATGGACTCCAGAATTATCCCCCCTCTCCCCTCCTCCTTCATTGGGTTTGAGACTGGTGTTTCATCACCCAGGTTATGTTTCTGTTCACTTGTGTTCTTTTAAACACAACACACACAAATATAGGCATGCACACACATATACGCACACACACAAAACACACACACTCATTCAATGACACAGTGGAGTATTGGCTTTCAGGGAAAGAGGTAGCTTGTTAATTTATTGATTTTTTTTTACGAAAAAAAAATATATAAAAAATTGAAATAGTAATAAAGATATGCTATTAATGATGCCGATAATAAATAATCCATTATGTTTATTATCGTAATTTAAAATTCTCTTTCAGAGGTAACAGAAGCAAAAGCTATTTTTAGTAGTGTACTGTACATTTTGTCTGCTAATCCCTTATGTAGATAATGCCGTTTCTATCCAGTCATTTTACTCTTAGGTTTGCATTCAAAATTATATGATATCTGGATATTTATATATGATTGAAAAGAATAATTATTTTGGAACCACCCACTAGCAATCTGTAAGATTCCAAATTCACACCAGAGGGTTCAAAGCTGAAAAACAAAGTATTAAATCATTCAAGTATTTTTTTTTCTACTGGACCAAGTTTAAGATGTTCTTTGCTAGTGTTCTTGACACATTTGCAAAATTAAAGATGGAAAAACAAGTGTGTTGATTTCTATTTTGTGTAATCACACTATTCAGTCAAACGTTACTAGTTTCTGCTATCTTGTCATTTCCTTGAGAGAGAAAAGAGGTCTGAGAATGGCTATATTAATTATCAATTTAATTGATAATGGCTGTGTTCATATAGTTAATGGCACTGTATTCTTATAAGCAAAGAAATAACATTAATAGCAACATACAGCAAGACAATGGCATAAAAAACTGAGTTAAAGTATCACCAAATTCATTCAGCTTTCATTAAAATGTATGATAATTTTTCCTGCCAGTCTATAGGAGGGGTAGGGGAATGATGTGTCTAGTTGTAGGGCCTGGAATGAAGTTAGGAAAATTGCCCAGAACAGGGTTCGCTGGAGGTGCACTGTTGAGGCCCTTTGCTCCTCTAGGAGCTAAAAGGAATAAGGGCTCGATTCAATCTGTATCGCGGAAGATTTACATTACATTTAAGTCATTTAGCAGACGCTCTTATCAAGATCTGTGGTTTGGCACGATTTAAATGTATAAATGCAATGTTCCTGCGTTCACAGGGACTACATTCACGGTACATGCTGCATATATCGCCTCAATTGGAAATTACCTTTAAATTTCAATCTCACTATTTTACTCATTTTTATTTAACTAGGCAAGTCAGTTAAGAACAAATTCTTATATTACAATGACAACCTACCCCGGCCAAATCGTCCCCTAACAATACCCCGGATCTTCCGCGATATGGATTGAAACAAGCCCTAAGTCAAGTCAAGTTGGAAGGCCAGCGATTAAGATTAGACATTTACAATTACATTCTTTAGAGTAAATCTTCATTCCCTCACCCTTAGTAACCACGTATTGACTTGTCTTGCTCTGAGAATCTCAGAGTGCACTGCACCCTCACCCCTGTGACTCGATGGCTCCTTCTTCCACTCGACGTGTTCTCTCATGCCCCTGTAACCTGAGATTTAGCTTTTTCCACCGAATAGAGGGAAACACTGAAAGGCCAAGAAGAGCCCTGTAGGATTGGAGGAGAGAAAAAGTGGCAGAGTTTAACCACAGAGCCGAACACCCTTCATTATGAGGTGTAGAGAAAGAGAGAAAGGCGGTGGTGTTGGCCGGCTATCCACACTGGCTTTAGCTCACTGTTATCAGCACCAAGGCTCAGCCGCTCTCCATTGTCCTGTGGGCTGGCTATACACAGTCCTGGAGAGGCCAGGGTGGGGTGAACACACTCCAATGAGGAGGTTGCATATTGAGACTGGAGAGAGTTTAGAGTGCTCCCTATACACAAGTTCAATGCTACCCATAATGAAACATTTTTTCCCGAAGTTAGTGACTGAGACTGGAGAGAGTTTAGAGTGCTCCCTATACACAAGTTCAATGCTACCCATAATTAAACATTTTTTCCCGAAGTTAGTGACTGAGATTGAAAGAAGTTGTTATTTAAAGACCACACACACGGATAAAGTATACAGACATTTCCTTGCAATGTATATACTACGCAGTTACTGTACCTTTAGTTTCTTCCCACAGCCTCTGCATGGAGCTCCATGAGTGGCAAACGAGACTAATGTACCTTTCAAAAAAACACATTTCTAGAACTGTACATTACTGTATAATTTTATTCGGAACATTCTGTGAATTTATTGATATCACATGTATTATTTTGGTGAGGTATTCATATTAAGGTGAATGCACCAATTTGTAAGTCGCTCTGGATAAGAGCGTCTGCTAAATGACTTAAATGTTAAATGTAAATGTATTGTTTTATTAAACTGCATCCCAGGGATGATTGCAAAATAGGACTTTCTGGTTTAGAGATGATCTTAAATGCTGACCAGCACACCCAGACAAAGTGTTGGCTATCCCATAGAGGGGGCTACAATATTAGCCTTGGCCAACTTCTACGGAGACAAGGCGGCAGCCATTGGCAACCTATGGGCAATAAGGGTCCAATTCAGACTCAGGAACTGTATGCCTTTCCTACTCACTTCCCAGTAGTTGGTATTCAGACTTAATGCAGGCACATAATGTGGTCTTCAGATGTCACTACCTTGCGCGCATTGGATACATTTAATTAGACTTTTTATCATGGTTATCAGGGCATTTATCGTTGCCATCCCTTTAAATACAGTTTAATTTGAATTTTTTCAGACTCAGTAGAATACATTGAGAGAATGGCTTCAGAATATAGGGGTCGATGAAAGAAAGCCATCTAAATAAACTCAGCAAAAAAAGAAACGTCCCTTTTTCAGGACCCTGTCTTTCAAAGATAATTTGTAAAAATCCAAATAACTTCACAGATCTTCATTGTAAAGGGTTTGAACACTGTTTCCCATGCTTGTTCAATGAACCATAAACAATTCATGAACATGCACCTGTGGAACGGATGTTAAGACACTAACAGCTTACAGACGGTAGGCAATTAAGGTCACAGTTATGAAAACTAAGGACACTAAAGAGGTCTTTCTACTGACTCTGAAAACCCCCCAAAGAAAGATGCCCAGGGTCCCTGCTCATGCCTTAGGCATGCTGCAAGTAAATTGTAAATTGGTGCTTCGAAGATATCCCTCCAGTGGTGTGGGGGGCTGTGCTTTGGCAAGTGGGTGGGGTTGACCCAATGTGGGTCCTTTGAGCTTGCTGAGAGAGAGGTTGTTGCAGGGCAACACCTTAAACCACCATTGCAGGCTTATAATCTGGATTACATTGCCACATCAGAGTGCAGGAGAAAAACTAGGCTGTGTCACGTCAACATGTTGAAACCATACTTCACCCGCTACTATTTGGCGGCAAAGTCGGTGGAAACCGGTAGTGATGTTCTCACTCTGGCCACTGCTGACACCAATGGCGGTTGAACGGTTGAGTACCTCGGAGATTCTAGAAAACCTTGATGACTTTTTTGCAAACTTGTCTCCAGAGGAAAAAGGTGACATTGTTGCACTGCTTTTAGAATATCAGGGTTTATTCTCAGATATGCCAACCCAGACAAATGTACTAGAGCTGTCACAAAGGAATGACACTGAATTTACAAAGCAGGTACGGGGAAAAACATTTGAAATAAAACGGACATGGAACGAGACAGTAACAGCATCAGCTGGAGTTTATTTTTTTAATCCAATATCGCTGATGCACATGATGCAGGGGGTAGAGCGGGAGCAGACGTGACAGTACCCAGGCTCTCATGCTCCTACCGGTTCGTTGGGCTCCCACGCGCCAACCGGCTTGCCCAGCGCCCATGTCTCGATCGGTTCGCCCAGGTGGGATGCCAGGTGGTGCCCCATGGTAGGAGGGGGGAGTACTGTCACATCTGCGCCCGCTCTTCCCCCCCCTGGCGCTCGAGGGTGCCAGGCTGCCCTGCATCACGCACACCTGCCTTCGGTCGTCATGAGCATCAGCGTTATTGGATTCACCTAGACTTACTCATCACCTGTTTGTCAGTTCCCCTTCTCTGTTCCCTGCTGATGCATTAATTGTTTTCCATGACCCGCTGAGGCATGGAAGCCAGACAATATGGCTGAGGCAAGACGCCTGTCGATCCTGCTGCAGCGAGGCAGCCCGACGATCCGGTGTAGAGTGACGTACGATGGGAAGCCGCCGAGCCAACCGAGGCAAGGAAACCTCTTGAGCCAGCCAGGGCGTGAAAGCTGGACGGGCTGGCTTAGGCACCCCCACGTCACCAACAAAAAAACAAACAAAAAAACTCCTGGACTGGCCTGGCAAACAAGAACTGACGATTTGGCTGAGGCCCGATGTGGAATGGGCGCCATCCTAGCCAACCGAGGCAAGGAAACCTCTCGAGCCAGCCAGGGCGTGAGAGCCCGACGCGCTTGCTTAGGCATCCCCGGATCCATTGGTGGCGACCCAGAGCCAATGCCACCATACCAACTGGAATGCCAGTACTCCCTGATGCATCGTGTGATGGCTGCTGTATTCTGTCACATGGATGACGCTGGAGAGACGAAGCAGGTACGGGGAGAAAACATATAATATAGAACGGACAACGAACGAGACAGTAACAGCATCGGCAAACGGGTAACACAGACAAAAAAATTACGCATCAGCAGGGAACAGAGCAGGGGAACTGACAAATATAGGGGAGGTAATAAACAGGTGATGAGTGAGTCCAGGTGACTCAATATCGCTGATGCGCGTGATGAAGGAAGGCAGGTGTGCGTAATGGTGATGGCAGGAGTGTGTGATGCAGGTCAGCCTGGCCCTCTCGCTCAATGCCGTTTCTAAGGCAGACTCATACCCTTTGCACAAGATTGATGATTGTGTGGAACGTGTTGGATCTGCTAAGTACGTTAGCAAGTTTCATCTGCTGAAGGCAAATAGTTGTTTACTTTTGTCACTCCTGATGGTTTGTTTTCCAACCTTCCACTTCCGTTTGAGTTACGAAATGCCGGAGTAACGTTTCAAATGTTGCAGAAGTCCGACCAGTCCTGGAAAAAGTGGAGGCCGTCGATCAATAATAATAATACTCTTACCAAAAATGTTATTTAATTTACAAAATGTAGAATCTATGAGAATAGAAAGGTTCAGAAACATCACAGTACAGTTGAAAAATATGTGGCAAATAGAAATCAAAACTGCATGGTGTTCCTAGATAGACTGGAGGGGATGAGTGGAGCTGAAGGATGGGACTAAAAACAATCAAAAGACAACTATTGTAAAATAAGTATAAACCTAATTAGAAGTAGAAACCTAAATGTTGTCCATTAGTTTACTCCAATAAGGGGAGGCTTGGTAGGGTTAGTGGAAATAATACATGAAAATATGTTTTTTATATATGGGGGATTGGAAATGATGCAGACAATTACATTGATGGAAGCCACATTCTATCTGCAATAGTAACATTTAGTGGGCCCTCATGGTGGGTGTGTCTTAGGTTCCTGTTGTTGCTAGTCAACTTTCAGTGGATACCCCTATGAGTGTCTTTTCAGAACTCCTCCTAAGACCCTGTCTGTTTCGTTTTGGCTGTTGGTCAGTGACTCTTAGTCCCCTTTCTGTTTGAAGCGACAATTTTGGATTTTCTTGCTGGGGAACGTAACGAGTACAATCCATTAAATATTGGAAGGTGGAATAAAATGTACAATAGGGGTTGAACAATGGTACTCTAATTCTACCCTAATCTTCACTAATCATGGAACTGTATGACAAAGGTCATCCTGAACCATGCTCCAGGTTTAAACTGCAATGTGTGGTCTGTGTTCCATAATGATTCAAATAGTCTTCAAGTCTCAAATTATTACGCGTTGGCCTAATGGGATCAACTATTGCCAGCAATCTTCGGGTACAACTATGTGACAGAAGAAAGGTAAAGAAAATTGAATAATTTAAAATGTAGGCTACAAATGGAAGGATAACTAACACTAAAGTGACAGTTATAAATGTATATATTATTGACGGTGGCTCCTGATATTGGCTAATATTTTACAAATTGTCAAATAAAGCCCCGGAATATACTTAATCTTCTAAAGCGCATAAATCAACTCGTCAGGTTCTGGGTTACAGAAACATATAGCTTGGGTCTCAGAATTTTACCCCTGCAAATTATGAGGGCATACAGTTAAAAACGGCACAGCTATTTATAGCCTACTTAAATGTGGAAAAGGGGTCACAATACGTCATATTGATATGATTATCAGTTTGCTTTCATATGACTGGTTTCCCATTTGTCTCCAGAGATCATAAGGGAAAATCATCTAAAAACAATTGCTATGTGTATTTACAATCTCTTCTCCAAACGGATTACTCACTTACAGATAGGGGGCAGTATTTCCACTTTGGATGAATTGCGTGCCGATAGTGAACTGCATCAAAATCTGTCCTAAATTGCTTATATATGCATATTATTATTAATATTGGATAGAAAACACTCTGAAGTTTCTAAAAACCATTTGAATTATGTCTGTGAGTATAACAGAACTCACAGGGCAGGCATGACCACACGCTGCCCTGGAGCTCAGTTCGTCTTTACAGGGAATGATGACGACTGTTGAAATGTATATTGAAAGTCTTTGGTTTTGTCAGCCAATGTTGACCATGGTCTTAAATGTTGACACATCAAAACAAACTGCAAATGCATCCAATGAGTTTGTAGTCACAAACTTAACATAGTCATTGCGTGCTACAAATATGGAACCAAATACTACACTTTTGACAACTTTTTACACTTTTTCCAAACAAGTTTTGAAATCCTGAAAGTTGGGGCAACTTTGACGTCATCGCCCCCTCGCTTCCCAACAAGTTATGGATCTGGAAACACTTCCTACATCTTCCACTAGATGTCCTCATTCAGTAGAAAGTGTAATGGAGCATTTGCTGGGAACTTTGACCTAATGGGAAGGAAAGTAGTTGGTGTCGCAAAATAATGCCATTTTGTTGTGGCGCGTTTGTCTTTGAGTGCTTCGGCTGTTCCAATCAGCCCCAGATGAAAACGAATGATCCGGTTGGAATGCTATTGGATATATATGATTATAACATCCTGAAGATTGATTCTGCACTTAGTTTGACCAGTTTCTTCGACCTGTAATGTGTCTTTTGGAAGTTTTGGAAGTTTTCATGCAAAGTTATCCTGGACCAGAAGTAATTTTTTGGCCATGTGAGCTGAAAGTGGAAGCAAATGCTGCTACTTGGACACTAGAATTGAACATTATGAAACAAAACAATTTATTGTTGAGCTAGGACTCCTTGCACTACATTCTGATGAAAGATCATCAAAGGTAAGGGAATATTTATGTTGTAATTTTGTATTTTGTAGCTCTTATCAATGTATAAAATACAGTGCATGGAGAATTCTGTTTTTTTCTATCGGAAAAAAATTAAGTAGATGCTTTTTCAGCTTGGAATCATCAGGTTCGCTCTACGTTATTCATGGTTCCCTTGCACGTGAATGTGGAATTATTAGGGAATTAAGTTAAGGTCAGAATATGGCATATCTGTCACAGGAGGCTGCTGAGGGGAGAATGGCACATAATAATGTCCAGAACCGCGCAAATGGAATGGCATCAAATACCAGGAAACCATGTATTGATACCAGGAAACCATGTATTGATACCATTCCAGTCATTACCACCATCCCATTCTCCTTAATTAAGGTGCCAACAACTTCCTGTGGTATCGGTACAGTCATGGCCAAAAGTTTTGACAATGACACAAATATACATTTTCACAAAGTCTGCTGCCTCAGTTTGTATGATGGCAATTTGCATATACTCCAGAATGTTATGAAGAGTGATCAGATGAATTGCAAATACTTGCAAAGTCCCTCTTTGCCATGCAAATGAATTGAATCCCCAAAGAACATTTCCACTGCATTTCAGCCCTGCCACAAAAGGACCAGCAGACATGTCATGGATTCTCTTGTTAACACAGGTGTGAGTGTTGACAAGGACAAGGCTGGAGATCACTCTGTCATGCTAATTGAGTTCGAATAACAGACTGGAAGCTTCAAAAGGCGTCATTGTTTGGAATCATTGTTCTTCCTCTGTCAAACATGGTTGCCTGCAAGGAAACACGTGCTGTTACTTTGCACAAAAAAGGGCTTCACAGGCAAGGATATTGTTGCCAGTAAGATGGCACCTAAATCAACCATTCATCAGATCATCAAGAACTTCAAGGAGAGCGGTTCAATTGTTGTGACGAAGGCTTCAGGGCGCCCAAGAAAGTCCAGCAAGCGCCAGGACTAGAGGTCGACCGATTAATCGGAATGGCCGATCAATTGGGGCCGATTTCAAGTTTTCATAACAATCGGAAATCGGTATTTTTGGACACCGATTTGGCCGATTTAAATAGATATATATTTTTTTACACATTTTATTTCATCTTTATTTAACAAGGCAAGTCAGTTAAGAACACATTCTATTTTCAATGACGGCCTGGGAACGGTGGGTTAACTACCTCATTCAGGGGCAGTTCGACATATTTTCACCTTGTCAGCTCGGGGATTCAATCTTGCAAATTTACAGTTAACTGGTCCAATGCTCTAACCACCTGCCTCTCATTGCACTCCACGAGGAGCCTGCCTGTTACGCGAATGCAGTAAGCCAAGTTAAGTTTCTAGCTAGCATTAAACTTATCTTATAAAAAACAATCAATCATAATCACTAGTTAACTACACATGGTTGATGATATTACTAGTTTATCTAATGTGTCCTGCGTTGAATATAATCCATGCGGTGCGTATCGTTGCTCCAATGTGTACCTAACCATGAACATCAAATCCAGGTTAACAGGCAATAATAACCAGGTGAAATTCTGTCACTTCTCTTGCGTTCATTGCATGCAGAGTCAGTGTATATGCAACAGTTTGGGCCGCCTAATTTGCCAGAATTTTACGAAATTATGACATAACATTGAAGGTTGTGCAATGTAACAGGAACGGTTCCGTATTTCACTGAAAGAATAAACGTTTTGTTTTCGAGATGATAGTTTCCAGATTCGACCATATTAATGACCTAAGGCTCATATTTCTGTGTGTTATATTATAACTAAGTATATGATTTGATAGTGCAGACTGACTGAGCTGTGGTAGGCAGCAGCAGGCTCATAAGCATTCATTCAAAAAGCACTTTCGTGCGTTTTGCCAGCAGTCCTTCGTTGTGCGTCAAGCATTGCGCTGTTTATTTACATTTACATTACATTTAAGTCATTTAGCAGACGCTCTTATCCAGAGCGACTTACAAATTGGTGCGTTCACCTTATGACATCCAGTGGAGCAGCCACTTTACAATAGTGCATCTAAATCTTTTAAGGGGGGTGAGAAGGATTACTTTATCCTATCCTAGGTATTCCTTAAAGAGGTGGGGTTTCAGGTGTCTCCGGAAGGTATTGACTCCGCTGTCCTGGCGTCGTGAGGGAGTTTGTTCCACCATTGGGGGCCAGAGCAGCGAACAGTTTTGACTGGGCTGAGCGGGAACTGTACTTCCTCAGTGGTAGGGAGGCGAGCAGGCCAGAGGTGGATGAACGCAGTGCCCTTGTTTGGGTGTAGGGCCTGATCAGAGCCTGGAGGTACTGAGGTGCCGTTCCCCTCACAGCTCCGTAGGCAAGCACCATGGTCTTGTAGCGGATGCGAGCTTCAATGGAAGCCAGTGGAGAGAGCGGAGGAGCGGGGTGACGTGAGAGAACTTGGGAAGGTTGAACACCAGACGGGCTGCGGCGTTCTGGATGAGTTGTAGGAGTTTAATGGCACAGGCAGGGAGCCCAGCCAACAGCGAGTTGCAGTAATCCAGACGGGAGATGACAAGTGCCTGGATTAGGACCTGCGCTGCTTCCTGTGTGAGGCAGGGTCGTACTCTGCGGATGTTGTAGAGCATGAACCTACAGGAAGGGCCACCGCCTTGATGTTAGTTGAGAACGACAGGGTGTTGTCCAGGATCACGCCAAGGTTCTTAGCGCTCTGGGAGGAGGACACAATGGAGTTGTCAACCGTGATGGCGAGATCATGGAACGGGCAGTCCTTCCCCGGGAGGAAGAGCAGCTCCGTCTTGCCGAGGTTCAGCTTGAGGTGGTGATCCGTCATCCACACTGATATGTCTGCCAGACATGCAGAGATGCGATTCGCCACCTGGTCATCAGAAGGGGGAAAGGAGAATATTAATTGTGTGTCGTCTGCATAGCAATGATAGGAGAGACCATGTGAGGTTATGACAGAGCCAAGTGACTTGGTGCATAGCGAGAATAGGAGAGGGCCTAGAACAGAGCCCTGGGGGACACCAGTGGTGAGAGCGCGTGGTGAGGAGACAGATTCTCGCCACGCCACTTGGTAGGAGCGACCTGTCAGGTAGGACGCAATCCAAGCGTGGGCCGCGCCGGAGATGCCCAACTCGGAGAGGGTGGAGAGGAGGATCTGATGGTTCACAGTATCGAAGGCAGCCGATAGGTCTAGAAGGATGAGAGCAGAGGAGAGAGAGTTAGCTTTAGCAGTGCGGAGCGCCTCCATGATACAGAGAAGAGCAGTCTCAGTTGAATGACTAGTCTTGAAACCTGACTGATTTGGATCAAGAAGGTCATTCTGAGAGAGATAGCGGGAGAGCTGGCCAAGGACGGCACGTTCAAGAGTTTTGGAGAGAAAAGAAAGAAGGGATACTGGTCTGTAGTTGTTGACATCGGAGGGATCGAGTGTAGGTTTTTTCAGAAGGGGTGCAACACTCGCTCTCTTGAAGACGGAAGAGACGTAGCCAGCAGTCAGGGATGAGTTGATGAGCGAGGTGAGGTAAGGGAGACGGTCTCCGGAAATGGTCTGGAGAAGAGAGGAGGGGATAGGGTCAAGCGGGCAGGTTGTTGGGCGGCCGGCCGTCACAAGACGCGAGATTTCGTCTGGAGATTTCATCTTACACTTTTGTGAGTGTAAACATTACACTCACAAAAGTTCCAAAAGAATAAAGACATTTCACGTCTCATATTATGTCTATAGTATATAACTCATATTATATCTCCAGTATATATCTCATGTTATGTCTACAGTATATATCTCATATTATGTCTCCAGTATATATCTCATATTATATCTCCAGTATATATCTCATGTTATGTCTCCAGTATATACCTCATATTATGTCTCCAGTATATGTCTCATATTATATCTCATATTATGTCTCCAGTATATATCTCATATTATATCTCATATTATGTCTCCAGTATATATCTCATATTATGTCTCCAGTATATATCTCATATTATGTCTCCAGTATATATCTCATATTATATCTCATATTATGTCTCCAGTATATATCTCATATTATATCTCATATTATATCTCCAGTATATATCTCATATTATATCTCATATTATATCTCCAGTATATATCTCATATTATATCTCCAGTATATATCTCATATTATATCTCATATTATATCTCCAGTATATATCTCATATTATATCTCCAGTATATATCTCATATTATGTCTCCAGTATATATCTCATATTATGTCTACAGTCTATATCTCATATTATGTCTACAGTATATATCTCATTATGTCTCCAGTATATATCTCATATTATATCTCCAGTATATATCTCATATTATATCTCCAGTATATATCTCATGTTATGTCTACAGTATATATCTCATATTATGTCTACAGTATATATCTCATATTATATCTCCAGTATATATCTCATATTATATCTCATATTATGTCTCCAGTATATATCTCATATTATGTCTCCAGTATATATCTCATATTATGTCTACAGTATATATCTCATATTATGTCTACAGTATATATCTCATATTATATCTCCAGTATATATCTCATATTATATCTCATATTATGACGTTTATGACTTCAAGCCTATCAACTCCCAAAAACTCTCAAAATTAGGCTGGTGTAACTGATATGAAATGGCGAGCTAGATCGCATGGTGCACACTAATAGCGTTTCAAATGTCACTCACTCTGAAACTTGGATTGGTTGTTCCCCTTGCTCTGCATGGGTAACGCTGCTTCGAGGTTGGCTGTTGTCGTTGTGTTCCTGGTTCGAGCCCAGGGAGGAGCGAGGAGAGGGACAGAAGCTATACTGTTACACTGGCAATACTAAAGTGCCTATAAGAACATCCAATAGTCAGAGGTTAATGAAATAGAAATAGTATAGAGAGAAATAGTCCTATAATTCCTATAATAACGACAACCTAAAACTTCTTACCTGGGAATATTGAAGACTCATGTTAAAAGGAACCACCAGCTTTCATATGTTCTGAGCAAGGAACTTAAACGTTAGCTTTCTTACATGGCACATACTGCACTTTTACTTTCTTCTCCAACACTTTGTTTTTGCATTATTTAAACCAAATTAAACATGTTTCATTATTTATTTGAGGCTAAATAGATTTTATTGATGTATTATATTATGTTAAAATAAGTGTTCATTCAGTATTGTTTAATTGTCATTATTAAAAATACATTTCAAAAAACGGCCGATTAATCGGTATCGGCTTTTTTTGGTCTCCAATAGTCGGTATCGGTATCAGCATTGAAAAATCATAATATGTCGACCTCTAGCCAGGACCGTCTCCTAAAGTTGATTCAGCTGTGGGATCAGAGCACCACCTGTACAGAGCTTGCTCAGGAATGTCAGCACGCAGTTGTGAGTGCATCTGACTTTTGGAGGATGGCCTGGTGTCAAGAAGGGCAGCAAAGAAGCCACTTTCTGCAAAAGGTACAGGTATTGGACTGCTGAGTACTGAGGTAAAGTTATTTCCTCTGCGGAATTCCCTTTCCAATTGTTTGGTGCAGCCGGAAAAAAAGCTTGTCCAGAGAAGACAAGGTGAGCGCTACCATCAGTCCTGTGTCATGCCAACAGTAAAGCATCCTGAGACCATTCATGTGTGCGTTTGCTTCTCAGCTAAGGGAGTGGGCTCACTCACAATTTTGCCTAACACAGCCATGAATAAAGAATGGTACCAACACATCCTCCGAGAGCAACTTCGCCCAACCCTCCAGGAACAGTTTGGTGACAAACAATGTGTTTTCCAGCATGATGGAGCACCTTGCCATAAGGAAAAAGTGATAACTAAGTGGCTCGGGGATCAAAACATCGATATTTTGGGTCCAAGGCCAGGAAACTCCCCAGACCTTAATTTCATTGAGAACTTGTGGTCAATCCTCAAGAGGCAGGTGGACAAACAAAAACTCACAAATTCTGACAAACTCCAAGCATTGATTATGCAAGAATGGGCTGCCATCAGTCAGTATTTGGCCCAGAAGTTAATTGACAGCATGCCAGGGCGGATTGCAGAGGTTATGAAAAAGAAGGGTCAACACTGCAAATATGGACTCTTTGCATCAACTTCATGTAATTGTCAATTAAAGCCTTTGACACTTGTGAAATGCTTGTAATTATATGTCAGTATTCCATAGAAACATCTGACAAATATCGAGTCTCTGAAGCAGCAAACTTTCAGGAAATTAATATTTGTGTCATTCTCAAAACTTTTTTGCCACTACTGTAGACACACCTCCATTTCTTTGATCTCCATCCCATACGTGTACCTTTCTAACACTGGCCCATGCTTAACTTCAAGGTCAGTATACACGTAGAGAGATTAGTGCATGAAAAGGGAAGTAAATTCCATTTACATAAGCATCATTTGGGTCTGAATTTCACCCCTTAGAGAGACTTTGTTCAGGAACTTGGCTGTGTTCATTAGGCACCAAATGGAACAAAGCAGACTGAAATAGGAAGGGACTGTAAGGGAGTGTGTAACTGGTAACAGGGAAGTCAGGCGCAGGAGATCAAAACTGGGTAATCAACGGAGCATTTTTATTCATAAAACGACCGGAAACCAGAAAAACAAACAAATGGGTACAAAACCGGTCGAGCTCCGCCTGAACAAGGGGAAGAACAGACTTCGGCGGAAGTCGTGACAGGGACAACCTGGACTTGTCCAATAAGAAACACTCATTGAACATTGTAAAATGTTTACCCTAGACTTGAAGTTGACTTGAAGTTTAACTTGTTACTTTTTTACCGCCAGTGACCACCAATCCCTCCCTACAAAGAATGAAATGAGGGTCCCATTATGTAGCATAATTGTGTTATAAATCAGTCCCCCTGCATTTTGATTGTTTCATTGGCTCTCCAACCTAAACCGCTGCTACTTAGCTTTTCTATGTATAGTGGATTCGGAAAGTATTCAGACCACTTCCCTTTTTCCACATTTTTGTTACGTTACAGCCTTTTTCTAAAATGTATAAAACATATTCCAAATCAATCTACACAATACCCCATAAAGACAAAGCAAAAACAAGTTTTTTGAATTTTTACAATGTATAAACATTTTATTTACATAAGTATTCAGACCCTTTGCTTTGAGACTCAAAATTGAGCATAGGTGGATCCTGTTTCCATCAATGATCCTTGATGTTTCTGCAACTTGATTGGAGTCCACCTGTGGTAAATTCAATTGATTGGACATGATTTGGAAAGGCACACAACTGTCAAAATAAGGTCCCACAGTTGACAGCGTACGTCAGAGCAAAAACCAAGCCATGAGGTCGATGGAATATTCCATATAGCTCTGAGACAGGATTGTGTCGAGGCACAGATCTGGGGAAGGATACCAAAACATTTCTGCAGCATTAAAGGTCCCCAAGAACATGGGGCCTCCATTCTTAACTTCTTATGGCTGCAGGGGCACTATTGAGTAGCTTGGATGAAAGGTGCGCAGAGTAAAGGGCCTGCTCCTCAGTTTCAGTTGCTAATATATGCATATTATTATTAATATTGGATAGAAAACACTCTGAAGAGTATAACAGAACTCATATGCAGGAAAAAACCTGAGAACAAATCATCATCTATCATCTACATTTATGATGAGTATTTCTGTTGAATCGATGTGGCTATGCAAAATCACTGGATGTTTTTGGAATTAGTGAATGTAATGCGCCAATGTAAACTCAGACTTTTTTATATAAATATGAACTTTTTCAAACAAAACATACATGTATTGTGTAACATGAAGTCCTATGAGTGATGAAGATCATCAAAGGTTAGTGATTCATGTCAGTGATTCATTTTATCACTATTTGTGCTTTTTGTGACTCCTCTTTTTGGCTGGGAAAATGGCTGTTTTTAATTGTGGTTTGGTGGTAACATAATCGTTTGTGGTGCTTTCGCTGTAAAGCCTATTTGAAATCGGACACTGTGGTGGGATTAACAGCAAGACGACCTTTAAAACGGTATAAGATACATCTATGTTTGAGGACTTATGAGATTTCTGTTGTTTTGAATTTGGAGCACTGCACATTCACTGGCTGTTGTCATATCATCCCGGACTGAATGTCAAGCGTCACGTCTGGAGGAAACCTGGATCCATCCCTACGGTGAAGCGTGGTGCCAGCATCATGCTGTGGGGACTGGGTGACTAGTCAGGATCCAGGGAAAGATGAATGGAGCAAAGTACACTGCGATCCTTGATGAAAACCTGCTCAGGACCTCAGACTGGGGTGAAGGTTCACCTTCCAAAAGGACAACAACCCTAAGCACACAGCCAAGACAATGCAGGTGTGGCTTCGGGACAAATCTCTGAATGTCCTTGAGTGGCCCAGCCAGAGCCCGGACGTGAACTCAATCATACATCTCTGGAGAGAGGTGAAAATACTGTAGCTGTGCAGCAACACTCCCCATCCTTGTTTGTCCCATCCAAAGAATGGGACAAACTCCCCAAATACAGGTGTTTCAAGCTTGTAGCATCATACCCAAGAAGACTCGAGGCTGTAATCACTGCCAAACGCGCTTCAACAAAGTACTGAGTACAGGGTCTGTATACTTACGTAAGACTTTTTATACATTTGCACTGATTGAACTGCTTGGCCATAATGACCATCGTTACGTTTGGAGGAAAAAGGGGGAGGCTTGCAAGCCGAAGAACACCATCCCAACCGTGAGGCACGGGTGTGGCAGCATCATGTTGTGGGGGTTCTTTGCTGCAGGAGGGACTGGTGCACTTCACAAAATAGATGACATCATGAGGTAGGAAAATTACATGGATATATTGAAGCAACATCTCAAGACATCCATCAGGAAGTTAAAGCTTCCAACTGGACAAAGACCCCAAGCGCACTTCCAAAGTTGTGGCAAAATGGCTTAAGGACAACAAAGTCAAGGTAATTGAAGTGGCCATTCACAAAGCCCAACCTCCATCCTGTCGAATATTTGTGGGCAGAACTGAAAATGCGTCTGCGAGCAAGGAGGCCTACAAACCTGACTCAGTTACACCAGCTCTGTCAGGAGGAATGGCCAAAATTCACCCAACTTATTTTGGGACGCCTATGGAAGGCTACCCAAAACGTTTAACCCAAGTTAAACAATTTAAAGGCAATGCTACCAAATACTAATTGAGTGTATGTAAACTTCTGATGCACTGGGAATGCGATGAAATAAATAAAAGCTGAAATAAATCACTACTCTTATTCTGATATTTTACATTCTTAAAATAAAGTGGTGATCCAAACTGATCTAAGAAAGGGAATTTTTACAAGGATTAAATGTCAGGAATTGTGAAAGACTGAGTTTCAATATATTTGGCTAAGGTGAATGTAAACTTCTGACTTCAACTGTAAATACACTTGGGGTACTGGGGAAGATGGGTGAACCTGGAGGGGGGTGGAGACAAGCACAAAGATAGGTGAAACAGATCAGGATGTGACAGGCTTGCCATAACAAAGGGGTTGAATAGTTATTGACTCAAGACATTTCAGCTTTTCATTTTTAATTAAAGTCATTTTTAAAAATGTATATTTCCACTTTGACATTATGGGGTATTGTATGTAGGCCAATGACCAAACATTGCATTTTTCATTTATTTATTTTTACATTATATTAGAATATGTAATATTCATACATTTTCAAAGAAAGTTTACATTTGCATACAACATGATGAACAGGAATGACATTTGGCCAAAAATAACTTCAGTGCCTTGCAAAAGTATTCATCCCCCTTGGCGTTTTTCCTATTTTGTTGCATAACAACCTGTAATTTAAAATTATTTTTATTTAGAGTTGATGTAGTGGACATACACAAAACAGCCCAAATTGGGAAAGTGAAATTTAAAAAATGTCTTGTTTCAAAAAATTCAAAATAAACTTCAACGGAAAAGAGTTGCGTGCGTATGTATTCACCCCCTTCACAACGAAGCCCCTAAATAAGATCTGGTGCAACCAATTACCTTCAGAAGTCACATAATTGATTAAATAAAGTCCACCTGTGTGCAATCTAAGTGTCACATGATCTCAGTATATATATACCTGTTCTGAAAGGCCCCAGAGTCTGCAACAACACTAAGCAAGGGGCACCACCAAGCAAGCGGCACCATGAAGATCAAGGTGCGCTCCAAACAGATCAGGGACAAAGTTGTGTTGAAGTACAGATCAGGATTGGGTTATAAAAAAATTATCAGAAACCGTTAAATCCATTATAAAAATCTTAAATAATATGGCATCACAACAAACCTGCCAAGAGAGGACTGCCCACCAAAACTCACAGACCAGGCAAGGAGGGCATTAATCAGAAGCAACAAAGATAAACCTGAAGGAGTTGCAAAGCTCCACAGCAGAGATTGGAGTATCTGTCCATAGAACCACGAAGCCGTACACTCCACAGAGCTGGGTTTTATTGAAGAGTGGCCAGAAAAAGCCATTGCTTCAAGAAAAAAGTAAGCCAACACATTTGGTGTTTGCCAAAAGGCACGCGGGAGACTCCCCAAACATATGGAAGAAGGTGCTCTGGTCAGATGAGACTAAAATTGAGCTTTTTGGCCATCAAGGAAAATGCTATGTCTGGCGCAAAGCCAACACCTCAGTGAAGCATGGTGGTGGCAGCATAATGCTGTGGGGAAGTTTTTCATCGGCAGGGACTGGGAAACTGGTCAGAATTGAAAGATGGCGCTAAATACAGGGAAGTTCTTGAGTGGGGACGCCAAGCTTGGACGCCAGGATTCAACTGGAACTGTTCCGCCGGTGAGCTCTTCCAGGCACCTTTACAGCAAATACATTTTTAAATGTCGACAATACTATTCGGACCAGGTGTTAACCAGGTGTTATGGCTCATACCGATCAGTAAGGTCATTCTATGAGAGGTAGACATTACATCACAGAGGTGAGAGAGAGATGAGAACACCTCTCTAAACTACACTTCTCCTCTTCATCCCTTACTTTTCCTCCCAGGGACCTATGACCCATCCTCTCATTTATCACACCATCCATCAACAATAACTACAGACATTTCCCCTTTTCTTTAGTAATGGAAGGTCTTCTCTCTAACCTCAAACAGACCCTCCTTTCTCATTACATACTGCATTTTCACCTCCCATGAGTACACACTCACACACATGCGCACTCTCACTTTCTGTCACTCTTACAATGCCTCAAAGTCCTTCTCATCCACATTCCTGCCTTGGTGGTTATTGCGATGATTACAGAGCCCATATTAATTTTCTACCCCTCCTCACACCTCCTCACCCCTGACAATCGTTCCCACTCACAACACTGGTCAGTCTAAAATGGGCTTAATGTTCCTGGCCCTTGGAGATGACTATTCATGGGTTGCACCTACGTAACTTGTTCATGTTGTTGCCATTGTTATCTACATTCTACAGATGCCGCAGCATATTGATGGTTAATGCTTCGTCTTAACGGGGGCTAATGACTGTTTCGTCAAAATTACACTACAGTGGCCTAAAATAACTTTATCATGATGATGTTGTCAAGTTTACTTAAAAGTCAGACAGAAATAGCTAGCAACACTATAGTTAGCTAGTTAAAATTTAAGTGATCTTCCCTCTGATCAGCTAACGTAAACTCACGTAAGCTCGTACATCGCCTTGTTCTGTACAATTGCCCTTATTTTAGCGCCCCAAAAACAGAACGTACTTCCAGATCAACTGTAATGTCAATACCATTGTAAAGCACAATTTCTGCCCTTTCCAACAGAATCAATTACATGTCCTAAACGCTGCCTGTTTCTGCATAGTTCAAGCAGGCAATGAGCCCTGTCGGGTCTTTTTAAAAATGGCGGGTGGGTAAGCTAAACTAATGTGTGATAGTTAAAAGGAGAGATCACGTGTGGGAAAATTGCTTTTTTTCACTCGATCTGTCCAACTTATCACCTTATCGCCTCTAAAATGTAAATAAAACACTATAAAGAGTTTATCAAATGTGTCATTACATACCTATTTGAAGCTTTGCCGAATTTTAATCTGGTTTTTAGGGTGGTGGTAAAGTGATCTTAGAAGTAAACAACAGCTTTGAGAATGATGATCGCATGCAATGATGACGGAAAAAATGACTAAGTATTCCCCCCTTACCCCGTCACTGTCCATTTCTTGTTTTTAAAGGATGAGAGAAGTGCTACACCTGGTGGAGAGATTGTAAGACAGAAATAGTTGCTTTATGCGTGCTGTATGTTACCACATGACACGTCCCGATGTAACGGAGGGTCCATTTTTTCAACTTTTCTCCAATACTAGAGCAATCACCATGTCGATCAACGCATGAATAGAAACCTAGTTCACACCCCCGATTTTGAAGTCAACACAGTCACTACAGTCCCATTCGTTTTCTTTTGTTGCGGTTGCGCACATTTGTACGGAATGGGGTGAGTTTACGTTAGCTATCTTAAGTTATACTGCATCTAAAATCAATCTTGCTACATCACAGTGATGACAAAAGCTTGTCATGTTCATTATTTGCTTCAAGAAATGCATTTTAGACAATCTTCAACAGCACCTACTGAGACTGTAGAATGCTCAACTGGGCATCAGTCCTAAAACAAATGTTCAAAACAATATTGTGAGGAAACGTGAGTAGTAGATCATTGTTGTCCTCTGTGGTTCTAACCCACTGGGCACACACTGGTTGAATCAACGTTGTGTCCACGTCATTTAAATTAAATGTGCCCAGTGGGAAGTGTATGGCTGCATCCCAAATGGCATCCTATTCCATTTTTAGCACAATACATTTGACCAGGGCCCATATAATATAGTTCTCCTCTAAGGTCACTGGACCTTGTTGTCATTTTCTCATATTCAGCCAAAGTGGGTGAGGAAAGCTCTCTTTGTTTTTGGTAATTCCAGGTGGAGTAACTTTTTAAATGCATCTAAAATAGGATGGTGATGTCTTTTGTCTGACTTGTTCAACTTTAATTTCAGTGGAGAATTTCCATTGAGTATGCTTTTTAGTGCAGGTCTGAGCTTAATCAGTGTATGGGAAACAAACCTTAAACATTTTATGTATTTATAAATGGATGCAGATCTGAGAACAATGATAAATAAAATAAATATCACAAGATGATTACGCTCAAACGAAACAAAGACACACACAATGACATCACCTGAGAAACTAAAATGAGACTAAACAACTGTAATTTGTAATAAATGAACTCCTTCACTCAATGTATACTGTTTAGAGAATCCGTCTGCATTGTTTTGAGTTGAGAAATCATCATAAAAGTGATTTATTTATTTTGTTTTCTGGATGTAAACATTTATCTATTCAACAAAACCAAATTCCATTATAGGAATAAACAAATATATTCCCCTCTGTAACAGGCGCTTGTGAAATTAAACAATGCAGTGCTGAAAAAGGGGTTCAAGTAAGTGCCACCATATGGTTGATGCCGAGAGGTTGCACTCGACTGGTGGTGTGTTCCACAACTGTTGTCTTTATCTGACAACAGTTTATTTCTCATCCTTTTCATACTTCAGGCTCAAACTCCAATATGGGTTCCTCATCAAAACATCTGCCGGAGGCTTGAATGCTGTTTGTAATTTGTCTTCTGGTGTCAGATATTAATGGGTGTGTAGGGTCGAGGGTGGGAGTTGCGGATCGGACCGGGAGGGTTGTTGGGGATAAGGACCTAGGGTCTCTGTTTAGAGCATTCAGTACGTTGAAGGGGGCACACACTCCAATATGACCTCTCAGATGGTGGGAGAATTAAAGCAGGTGGGGCAGTGCTGGGTGCCGTCATGCATCACACGCAAGGCTATACACTCATAGAAATAGACTGGTCCCATTACCTGTTCCGGAGTGTGTGTATGGCACTGTACTGCCTGCAACCAAGAGGCTGGGGAATGGGGAGGCCCTTCTCTCCTCCACTGTGTGTGTAACTCCTGAGTTCTGAGCGGCTGATTATATTGACCAATGGTTTCGATGTTTGTCTGTGGCTGGAGGAATGACAACTTGAGCCCTGGAGTGGCCGAGCCAGTCTCCATACCTGAACCCAATGGAAAATCTTTGGAAGGAGCTGAAAGTCTGTATTGACCAGCGACAGCCCTGAAACCTGAAGGATCTGGAGAAGGTCTGTATGGAGGAGTGGGGCAAAATCCCTGCTGCAGTGTGTGCAAACCTGGTCAAGAACTACAGGAAAATTATGATCTCTGTTATTGCAAACACAGGTTTCTGTACCAAATATTAAGTTCTGCTTTTCTGATGTATCAAATACTAATGTCATGCAATGAAATGCAAATGAATTACTTAAAAATCATACAATGTCATTTTCTGGATATTTGTTTTAGATTCCGTCTCTCACAGTTGAAGTGTACCTATGGTAAAAATTACAGACCTCTACATGCTTTGTAAGTAGGAAAACCTGCAAAATTGGCAGTGTTTCAAATACTTGTTCTCCCCACTGTATATCCACAGTAAAACGAGTCCTATATTGACAAACCTGAAAGGCCGCTCAGCAAGGAAGAAGCCACTGCTCCAAAACCGCCATAAAAAAGCCAGATGACGATTTGCAACTGCACATGGGAACAATGATTGTACTTTTTGGAGAAATGTCCTCTGGTCTGATGAAACAAAAATAGAGCTGTTTGGCCATAATGACCATCGTTACGTTTGGATGAAAAAGGGGGAGGCTTGCAAGCCAAAGAACAGCATCCCAACCGTGAAGCACAGGGGTGGCAGCATTATGTTGTGGGGGTGCTTTGTTGCAGGAGGGACTGGTGCACTTCAAAAAATAGATTGCATCACAAGGAAGGGAAATTATGTGGATATATTGAAGCAACATTTCAAGACATCAGTCCGGAAGTTAAAGCTCGATCACAAATGGGTCTTCCAAATGAACAATGACCCAAGCATACTTCCAAAGTTGTGGTAAAATGGCTTAAGGTCAACAAAGATAAAGTATTGGAGTGGGCATCACAAAGCCCTGACTTCATCCTATAGAAAATGTGTGGGCAGAACTGAAAATAAGCATATGCGAGCAAGGAGGCCTACAAACCTGACTCAGTTACACCAGCTCTGTCAGGAGGAATGGGCCAGAATTCACCCAACTTATTGTGGGAAGCTTGTGGAAGACCATGCAAAATGTTTGACCCAAGTTAAAGGCTATGCTACCAAATACTAATTGAGTGTATGCAAACGTCTGACCGTCTGGGAATTTGATGAAAGAAATAAAAGCTGAAATAAATCATTCTGTCTACTATTATTCTGACATGTCACTTTCTTAAAATAAAGTGGTGATCCTAACTGACCTAAGACATGGAATCTTTACTAGGATTAAATGTCAGGAATTGTGAAAATTGTAGATGTTACCATTTTTGAGGGGCCTGTCCAGGTATTTGCAATTGTGAACACTTTGAACAGTGCATGGGTGTTGGTGTGTGTGATATATTGAGAGGAGAAGAGAAGGTAGAATCAAGTGAAGGGATGAGAGAGAGCGATTAAGACAGAGAAAGGAGACGGAGAGAGAGAGAGTGCAAGCGAGAGAGGAAGGAGTTGGATTAAAGAGTTTCACATTTACCGGGGTAGCTCTCTCTGGAGATGCTTTCTTGTCACTTGGACTAAGCACTAGCCCTAAAGGACTTCTAAATCCCACTGAAAACTCCCAGAACCCACCACTCCACACTGACAGTCATAAACCCTTTTTTACAAGGTGTCATGAAATAAAACTGAGGGAGAAAAGAGAAAGAAAAAAATAAGTATCCCTCTTTTCTCTCTCGTTTAAGTGTCCCCCTTCCTCGCTCTCTCTGTCTCAACACACACACATGCACGCACGCAGGCACGCACCCACTCCCCCCTCCTCCCCCCTGAGTTAGGTCTCTACAGTTGGTTGAGAGGGGGGCAGGTGGGGATGTTGACGCGGTTGGTTGGTTGGTCAGCCGGTCCCTGTCTGCCATCAGTTGACAGGGGAAGCTCTAGCAGGTCATAAATTTGATGAACTGACTTGTTAAGGTGGCATACTATGACAGTGCCATGTTGACAGTCACTGAGCTCTTCAGTAAGGCCGTTCTACTGCCATTGTTTGTCTATGGAGATTGCATGGCTGTGTGCTCGATGTTATACACCTGTCAGCAATGGGTGTGGCTGAAATAGCCATGTCCACTAATTTGAAGGGGCGTCCACATAATTTTGTATATATGGTGTATATTTGTCTCAACGTAATCTGATTGTTAAATATTTAACAAACTTTGTATTTTGGTGGGATGTGCTATCGACATAAAATGTAAGACAACATTACGTAGTATAATAATACAATGTTCAACTGCATTATTTACATCTAGGGTTTAAGAAAACAATGCTGGTTAAACATCTGAACACAATTAGTAATGGGTTAGTTTTGTAAAAAGCAATACAATAAAGTAACATGTGTTCATTATGGCAAATCCAACATAGAAGTTCTCATCTATTTGTTTGAATTATGTCTCCAGAGAAACCTAGAGTGAAATAAAGGTCCTATTTATCAAATTACCATAGGTGTAATTAGGTGTATTTTCGCTGGAGTCAAAATGACCCCAAAGGACTTGATATAGAAACATTAAACAATGATTTATATTTGTTAAAACAAATGAATTCAAATTGTATTGGTCACATACACATGGTTAGCAGATGTTAATGCGAGCGTAGCAAAATGCTTGTGCTTCTAGTTCCGACCATGCAGTAATATCTAACAGTTTCACAACAACTACCTTATACACACAAGTGTAAAGGAATGAATAAGAATATGTACATAGAAATACATGGATGAGCAATGGCCGAACGGCATAGGCAAGGTGCATATGAGATGAGTAATGTAGGGTATGTCAACATTGTATAAAGCGGCATTGTTTAAAGTGACTAGTGATACATTTATTACATCCAATTTTTTATTATTAAAGTGGCTAGAGATTTGATTGGCAACGTCATGTAAAATGTGAACAATTTACTAAAACACCTTTGGACTATGATAAAAAAATATGCCTCTGGGGTCAAAATGAACCCAGTTGGTAGTATGAGGGTTAAACAGAATAACCTAATTGCATATGTTCAGGAAAAATGTATCACATCAGCAACAACAGTATGTGAGAAGATTTAAATTGACTAGTATTTGGGATGGATATGGAAAATATATATCTATCTTTTGATACAATGTGGATATCATATCGGTTATATAAATAAGTTTCATAAATAACCTTCATCTGTGTTCATTTTCAATTAACTTCCAAGGCTCTGTGAAGTTTAGATAACTGCTTGTTGATTCATTTGGGTAGGTGTGAATGTTCTGGGGCCTGAACATACGCAACCATTTTGAATACAATGAGGAGCCCATCAACCATCAGCAAGGAATTAAGTATGATAAGTTGAGAGGCTTTGAGAAGGTTTGTGAGAGAGTCATGTAATATAGTTACCAAACTACCAATTACTTCACACTGGAAGAAGTTAAGGTTAGGTTAAGAAAAATATATTTGACTTAAAGTTACTTAGGAAAAGTTACTTAGGAAAAGTAACACTACATCAAGTACTTTGTGATACATTTACATTTACATTTAAGTCATTTAGCAGACGCTCTTATCCAGAGCGACTTACAAATTGGTGCATTCACCTTGTGACATCCAGTGGAACAACCACTTACAATAGTGCATCTAAATCTTTTAAGGGGGGGGGTGAGAAGGATTACTTTATCCTATCCTAGGTATTCCTTAAAGAGGTGGGGTTTCAGGTGTCTCCGGAAGGTGGTGATTGACTCCGCTGTCCTGGCGTCGTGAGGGAGTTTGTTCCACCATTGGGGGGCCAGAGCAGCGAACAGTTTTGACTGGGCTGAGCGGGAACTGTACTTCCTCAGTGGTAGGGAGGCGAGCAGGCCAGAGGTGGATGAACGCAGTGCCCTTGTTTGGGTGTAGGGCCTGATCAGAGCCTGGAGGTACTGTGGTGCCGTTCCCCTCACAGCTCCGTAGGCAAGCACCATGGTCTTGTAGCGGATGCGAGCTTCAACTGGAAGCCAGTGGAGAGAGCGGAGGAGCGGGGTGACGTGAGAGAACTTGGGAAGGTTGAACACCAGACGGGCTGCGACGTTCTGGATGAGTTGTAGGGGTTTAATGGCACAGGCAGGGAGCCCAGCCAACAGCGAGTTGCAGTAATCCAGATGGGAGATGACAAGTGCCTGGATTAGGACCTGCGCCGCTTCCTGTGTGAGGTAGGGTCGTACTCTGCGGATGTTGTAGAGCATGAACCTACAGGAACGGGCCACTGCCTTGATGTTAGTTGAGAACGACAGGGTGTTGTCCAGGATCACGCCAAGGTTCTTAGCGCTCTGGGAGGAGGACACAATGGAGTTGTCAACCGTGATGGCGAGATCATGGAACGGGCAGTCCTTCCCCGGGAGGAAGAGCAGCTCCATCTTACCGAGGTTCAGCTTGAGGTGGTGATCCGTCATCCACACTGATATGTCTGCCAGACATGCAGAGATACGATTCGCCACCTGGTCATCAGAAGGGGGAAAGGAGAAGATTAATTGTGTGTCGTCTGCATTGCAATGATAGGAGAGACCATGTGAGGTTATGACAGAGCCAAGTGACTTGGTGTATAGCGAGAATAGGAGAGGGCCAAGAACAGAGCCCTGGGGGACACCAGTGGTGAGAGCGTGTGGTGAGGAGACAGATTCTCGCCATGCCACCTGGTAGGAGCGACCTGTCAGGTAGGACGCAATCCAAGCGTGGGCCGCGCCGGATATGCCCAACTCGGAGAGGGTGGAGAGGAGGATCTGATGGTTCACAGTATCGAAGGCAGCCGATAGGTCTAGAAGGATGAGAGAAGAGGAGAGAGAGTTAGCTTTAGCAGTGCGGAGCGCCTCCGTGATACAGAGAAGAGCAGTCTCAGTTGTATGACTAGTCTTGAAACCTAACTGATTTGGATCAAGAAGGTCATTCTGAGAGAGATAGCGGGAGAGCTGGCCAAGGACGGCACGTTCAAGAGTTTTGGAAGAAAAGAAAGAAGGGATACTGGTCTGTAGTTGTTGACATCGGAGGGATCGAGTGTAGGTTTTTTCAGAAGGGGTGCAACTCTCGCTCTCTTGAAGACGGAAGGGACGTAGCCAGCGGTCAGGGATGAGTTGATGAGCGAGGTGAGGTAAGGGAGAAGGTCTCCGGAAATGGTCTGGAGAAGAGAGGAGGGGATAGGGTCAAGCGGGCAGGTTGTTGGGCGGCCGGCCGTCACAAGACGCGAGATTTCATCTGGAGAGAGAGGGGAGAAAGAGGTCAGAGCACAGGGTAGGGCAGTGTGAGCAGAACCAGCGGTGTCGTTTGACTTAGCAAACGAGGATCGGATGTCGTCGACCTTCTTTTCAAAATGGTTGACGAAGTCATCTGCAGAGAGGGAGGAGGGGGGGGGGGGGAGGAGGATTCAGGAGGGAGAAGAAGGTGGCAAAGAGCTTCCTAGGGTTAGAGGCAGATGCTTGGAATTTAGAGTGGTAGAAAGTGGCTTTAGCAGCAGAGACAGAAGAGGAAAATGTAGAGAGGAGGGAGTGAAAGGATGCCAGGTCCGCAGGGAGGCGAGTTTTCCTCCATTTCCACTCGGCTGCCCGGAGCTCTGTTCTGTGAGCTCGCAATGAGTCGTCGAGCCACGGAGCGGGAGGGGAGGACCGAGCCGGCCTGGAGGATAGGGGGCATAGAGTCAAAGGATGCAGAAAGGGAGAAGAGGAGGGTTGAGGAGGCAGAATCAGGAGATAGGTTGGAGAAGGTTTGAGCAGAGGGAAGAGATGATAGGATGGAAGAGGAGAGAGTAGCGGGGGAGAGAGAGCGAAGGTTGGGACGGCGCGATACCATTCGAGTAGGGGCAGTGTGGGAAGTGTTGGATGAGAGCGAGAGGGAAAAGGATACAAGGTAGTGGTCGGAGACTTGGAGGGGAGTTGCAATGAGGTTAGTGGAAGAACAGCATCTAGTAAAGATGAGGTCGAGCGTATTGCCTGCCTTGTGAGTAGGGGGGCTGCATCTTGAGGCCACATTCATTGTAGCTGGGGATAGCTGGGGATTTTAACAAAGCAAATTTGAGGAAAACGTTACCGAACACATTGACTGTAGTAATCCGCTAAAACACTCAACCACTGCTACTTCAACTTCCGGGATGTCTACGAGGCCCTCCCTTCGGCAAATCTGATCACGACTCGATTTTGCTCCTCCCTTCCTATAGGCAGAAACTCAAACAGGAAGTACCCGTGCTAAGGACTATTCAATGCTGGTCTGACCAATCGGAATCCACGCTTCAAGATTGTTTTAATCACGCGGACTGGGATATGTAGTCTCAGAAACAACAGACACATATGCTGATACAGTGACTGAGTTTATCAGGAAGTGTATAGGAGATGTTGTACCCACTGTGGCTATTAAAACCTACCCTAACGAGAAACTGTGGATAGATGGCAGCATTCGCGCAAAACTGAAAGTGCGAACCATCGCATTTAACCATGGCAAGGTGACTGGGAATATGTCCAAATACAAACAGTGTAGATATTCCCTCCGTAAGGCAATCAAACAGGCAAAACATCGGTGTGGAGTCGCAATTCAACGGCTCAGACACAAGAAGTATGTGGCAGGGTCTATAGAAAATCACAGACTACAAAGGAAAACCAGCCACGTCGCGGACCCCGACGCCTTGCTTCTGGACAAGCTAAACTTCTTTGCCCACTTTGAGGATAACACTGTGCTACCGACTGAGCACGCTGCAAAGGACTGTGGGCTCGCCTTCTCCGTGGCCGACATGAGCAAGACATTTAAACGTGTCAACAAGGCTGCCGGCCCAGACGGCATCCCTAGCCGCTTTCTCAGAGCATGCGTAGACCAGCAGGCTGGAGTGTTTATGGACATATTCATTCTCAACCCTATCCCAGTCTATTGTCCCCACATGCTTCAAGATGGCCACCATTGTTCCTGTACCCATGAAAGTAAAGGTAACTGAACTAAATGACTATCGCCCTGTAGCACTCACTTCTGTCATAATGAAGTGCTTGAGAGACTAGTCAAGGATCATATCACCTCTGCCTTAACTGACACCCTAGACCCACTTAAATGTTCTTACCGCCCCAACAGATCCACAGACAATGTAATCGCCATCACACTGCACACTACCCTATCCCATCTGGGCAAGAGGAATACCTATATAAGAATGCTTTTCTTTGACTCTAGCGCATCATTCAACACCATTGTACCCTCAGAGCTCATCATTAAGTTCGAGGCCCTGCGTCTGAACTCTGCCTTGTGCAACTGGGACCTGGACTTCCTGATGGGCTGCCCCCAGGTGGTGACGGTAGGAAACAATACCTCCACTTCGCTGATCTTCAACACTGAGGTCACACAATGATGTGTGCTCAGCCCCCTCTTGTACTTCCTGTTCACCCATGACTGCGTGGCCACGCAAGCCTCAAACTCAATCATCAAGTTTGTAGATGACATAACAGTAGGCCTGATTACCAACAATGACGAGACAGCCTACAGCGAGGTGGTGCGGACCCTGAGTGTGGTGCCAGGAAAATAACCTCTCACCTAACGTCAACAAAACAAAGGAGCTGATCGTGGACTTCCTATCCACATTGACAAGACCGCAGCGGAGAAGGTGGACAGCTTCAAGTTCGTTGGCGTACATATCACAGACAACCCGAAATGGTCCACCCAAAGAGAGTGTGGTGAAGGCGCAACAGCGCCTCTTCAACCACAGGAGGCTGAAGAAATTTGGCTTGGCATCTAAAACCCTCAAACTTTTAAAGATGCACAATTGAGAGCATCCTGTTGTTCTGTATCACCCCCTGGTAAGGGCAACTGCACCGCCCACAACCGTGGTGCTCTCCAGAGAGTGGTGCGTTCTGCCCAACGCATCATTGGGGACAAACTACCTGCCCCCCAGGACACCTACAGCACCCCTTGATGTCACAGGAAAGCCAAAAAGATCATCAAGGACAACAACCACCCGATCCACTATCTGTTCACCCTGCTATCATCCAGAAGGCGAGGTCAATAGAGGTGTGTCAAAGCTGGGACCGAGAGACTGAAAAATAGCTTACATCTCAAGGCCATCAGACTGTTAAATAGCTAGCACATTAGAGGCTGCTTCCCTAAATACATAGACTTGAAATCATTGGCCACTTTAATAACTGGAACACTAGTCACTTTAATAATGTTTGCATATTTTGCGTTACTCATCTCATATGTATATACTGTATTCTGTCCTATTCTACTGTATCTAAGTCTGTGCCGCTCTGACATTGCTCATCCAAATATTTATATATTCTAAATTCCATTCCTTAAATTTAGATAGTATGTATTGTTAGATATTACTGCACTGTTAGAGCTAGAATCACAAGCATTTCGCCACAATTGCAATATATGCTAAACACGTGTATATGACAAATACAATTTGATTTGATTAAGACCTGTCATTTGATCACTGGCAGGACTGAGTTCCTATCATAAGATTCACTGACTGCAATGTGACATATTGCACAAGTGATGATGTATGTCTTTGAATATCAGACATTTTTCATCACCAAGTGTTGTTTGCAGCATCAGTGGATATAATACCTTACAAATTGAATCTGATAACCTTTTACATGTTACATATGTTAATTTGTGTAACATTATGTTCTTGTAAGTACAAATACCCTTTTATAGAAATCAGTCCCTAGTCACAGATTTAACATCTGAAATCATAAGTCACAACTCCCGGTCAGGTTCTACCGGACATTATGTAATTTGATATAAACAGACATCAATCACAGACAACACCCACACAAACCTAATTTAAAGAGCCTTAATTATCATAACTAAAGCCCACAGCCACAGGAGAACAACCTAATTACCAACCCCCAAATCAGTCCCACCCAAATCGGATGTTTACAACCAAATGACCTAATTTGATTACTTCCGGACACTCCCCCCTCATAAATCACAAGGTGTGAAATACAGTTTGGACAATCAATGATGTCACTCTAACTAGCTTGCCATTTCACAGCTACATAGACAGAGGTTTTGTTAACTCAACCATGATTTGGCAATGGGCAACAATATTAATTATTTAAAAACTAGAATGAATCGTTCATTCATTCAACCAGTTATGGTTATCCTGACATAAGTGTTTCTTGCTTGCCTTAAATAAATTAAAAGATCGTAATGCTTGACTTTCTCTCATTCTATCTTCTGTTTGTTTTCTTCTACCCTCTCTCTCTTCTAGGATTCAGGACAAAGGCTCTGCTCCCAAGAACAGGATAAAGTATGGAGTCCGTTCCAGAAGAGAGGGACTGAGCTTAGTGATGTTTTTGCGTGACAGAGGTTATATTTAAAAAAAATTGTCCTATAATTTGTTTGGCTTGGGCTGTCTCCAAGAATTCCAGGGAGTTAGGCAAAGTCCACAGAATGGCTATGTGTGTTTCTTCCCTCTTCACTTTACATTGTTCTGTTCGAGTTCTCAGCTAGTCTTAGGATCCACTTCACTACTTCTCTAATAGTCTAGTACATGTGTTTTCAAAGTCAAGACAGTGGGCCTCCACTCAGAGAACATCAAGACAACTGCACCACTATGGGCCATGGTCAAAAGTAGTGCACTATATAGGGAATAGGGTGCCATTTGGGAAGCAGCCCTAATTGTGTTTGCAGCATTTCTCGACCAAGTGGTGCGCAGATCATTGAGCTCCTCAGCTCGCCCACAATGTTGACATCCAAGGCAAGCATTGAATAAAAAAGTATAAATCACATTTGATGATACTGAATCTTCACACTTGCTTTTGTAATATTCAGATGTGGGATATAGCAGCAGACAGCCGAATGGAGGAACCTGAGTTAAAACGAGTCACCGAACATGATCATTCCCCTGCCATGTCATATTGAGTTGTTTTTTAAACTTTATTTTACCGAACCAAAACTCAGAATGCATGCCCAATACCTTGCATAGAACGTGTTGGAACATCACCTTTGTATGGTTACAGAAATGCAATTCATGAATTCGAAATGTGTGTATGGGTCAGGTTCAAGTGTTCTACAGTGGCTTGCGAAAGTATTCATCCCCCTTGAAATTTTTCCTATTTTGTTGCCTTACAACCTGGAATTAAAGTATTTTTTGTGTGTGTTTGTATCATTTGATTTACACAACATGCCTGCCACTTTGAAGATGCAAAATATTTTGTATTGTGAAACAAACAAGAAATATAACAAAAAAACAGAACTTGAGCGTGCATAACTATTCACCCCCCCAATAGTCAATACTTTGTAGAGCCACCTTTTGCAGCAATTACAGCTGCAAGTCTCTTGGGGTATGTCTCTATAAGCTTGGTACATCTAGTCACTGCGATTTTTGCCCATTCTTCAACGCAAAACTGCTCCAGCTCCTTCAACTTGGATTGGTTCCACTGGTGTATAGCAAGCTTCAAGTCATAGCACAGATTCTCAATTGGATTGAGGTCTGGGCTTCGACTAGGCCATTCCAAGACATTTAAATGTTTCCCCCTAAACCACTCAAGTGTTGCTTTAGCAGTATGCTCAGGGTCATTGTCCTGCTGGAAGGTGAACCTCCGTTCCAACCTCAAATCTCTGGAAGAATTTCCCTATATGTAGCACCATCCATCATTCCTTCAATTCTGACCAGTTTCCCAGTCCCTGCCTATGAAAACATCCCCAAAGCATGATGCTGCCACCAATATGCTTCACTGTGAGGGTGGTGTTCTCAGGGTGATGAGAGGTGTTGGGTTTGCACCAGACATTTTCCTTGATGGCTATTCTGCCCTTGAGTTGCGTTCCCATGCAAAACTAGACAGATAGCTAACAACTAAGTCTTCAATAAAACTCCCAAGGCGTGACTTTTCTTGAATGAATATATTGAAAACGTTTATGTTGTGAAACTGCAAAATACAGAAAAGAATATACTTTAGTGTTCAATTCACACCGACATACTGTAGCTGTACATTAAACATTTGAAGTTGCATAATACAAAGCACGTGCTAAGGTACCATGCATCTGGCATGATGCCAAACCATATATCTAATTGTTAACCATATGGTAATTGCTCCTTTCATTACTCTAATAATGTATAACCATCTATGTAGAATAACAAAGCATATTACACTAGAAACAGTAACAAAACTACAGTATTGTATATTTTACAATTCGTTTGCATGACGCATGAGCAAAGTAATACAGCTAACGACATACACAAAAGGCATTGCAATTTGTGAGTAAATGCAACCATGATATGTAAGAAACTCTATCAATAACAAGATTATCATCATTAGCTAAATGCTTGAATCGAACTTACAAACAAATATTTTTCCAAGGCTGAAGCGTGACAAGAAATAACTACATTGAAAGACCTGCACCGTAGCGTTGCTTGTAGCTGCTCTATGCGTGCAAAACAAATTCTGAACTTCCTGTTTGCGCGTCTCTCTAAGTACCAGAAAGCGCCACTAGGGGGCAAATAACACCATTGAACAATGAAAATCCAATTTACATTTACATTTACATTTAAGTCATTTAGCAGACGCTCTTATCCAGAGCGACTTACAAATTGGTGCATTCACCAATTTAACCATTGTAATAAAATAATCTGTTATCTTCTAACAGGATGGCAGCACAATGGCCAAAAAGCTACATTTTAGTCTCGTCTGACCAGAGTACCTTCTTCCATATGTTTGGGGAGTCTCCCACATGCCATTTGGCGAACACCAAATGTGTTTGCTTATTTTCTTCTTTAAGCAATGGCTTTTTTTCTGGCCACTCTTCCATAAGCCCAGCTCTGTGGAGTGTACGCCTTAGTGGTTCTATGGACAAATACTCGAATCTCCGCTATGGAGCTTTGCAGCTCCTTCAGCATTATCTTTGGTTTCTTTGTTGCTTTTCTTGATTAATGCCCTCATTGCCTGGTCTGTGAGTTTTGGTGGGCGGCCCTCTTTTGGCAGGTTTGTTGTGGTGACATAATCTTTCAACTTTTTTAATAATGGATTTAACGGTGCTCCGTGGGATGTTCAAAGATTCAGATATTTTATTATAACCCAACCCTTATTTGTACTTCTCCACAACTTTGTCCCCGACCTGTTTGGAGAGCTCCTTGGTCTTCATGGTGCCACTTGCTTGGTGGTGCCCCGTGCTTGGTGGTGTTGCAGACTCTGGGGCCTTTCAGAACAGGTGTATATGTATATACTGACAGATCATGTGACACTTATATTGGACTTCATTTAACCAATTGTGTGACTTCTGAAGGTAATTGGTTGCACCAGATCTTATTTAGGGGCTTCATAGCAAAGTGGTTGAATACATACGCACGCACCAGTTTTCCGTTTTTTATTTTTTATTTTTAAGCAAGTATTTTAAAAATGTTAATTTCACCAATTTGGACAATTTTGTCTATGTCCGTTACATGAAATCCAAATAAAAATTCATTTAAATTAAAGGTTGTAATGCAACAAAATAGGAAATACACCAAGGGGGATGAATACTTTTGCAAGGCACTGTAAGTTCCGCGTGGAGCATTCTCGAAGTCTGGAACCCTCCCATGGGAATGGAAATGCAGGGTTTAAGGACTGGAGGGTTGAATTCGGTGTGGACGGACCTGCTCAGGGAGGGCCAACCCATCACCCCCTTGGCCCAGATGGTGGCTCCGCTGGTGCCAGCGGAGGGGGTCTGAGCACCTGGCCTCTGGCCTAGAACCACAACCTCTGATGGAGTTGAGCTGGCCAGAGTATAGCCCTGCACAAAGTACCTTTTCAGGGGCCCATTCACCCTCTCTCCCCTCAGCCAGGGTCCAGTCACCTCATAAAGCCTGGGAGGGAATGCTTTCAGTGCAGAAAAATGGGCTGAGGCTCAGGAATTCACATTCATATTTTCCCCCCTAACTCTCTGGCTGAAGGGCCACAGACACTTAAATGAAAGTATGGATATGCTGTAAGATGTATTTTTGAATACTGTACAACAATGTTTAGAAAAGAGAACCTCTGTTCCTAATGGTTTGTGCAAATAAACATACTGTTTCATTACTACAGCAGCTTTGCTTTACTTTGCATACACACACCTTTGAGACATATGTAGTAGTCATGTTAAACCTTTATTTAAGTAGGCAAGTCAGTTAAGAACAAATTATTATTTACAATGACGGTCTACCCTGGCCAAACCCTAACCCGGACGACACTGGGCCAATTGTGCGCCGCCCAATCACGGCTGGTTGTGGTACAGCCTGGAAACGAACCAGGGTCTGTAGTGAGACCTCTAACACTGAGATGCAGTGCCTTAGACCGCTGCAGCACTCAGGAGCCCTTAACATGGATCTTATTAATAACCTTAAAATAAATGTTAAGCTGATCTCTAAGCATAGCTTCCAGCGCTGCTTGCACTGTTTGCTTTTTTACATGTCAGAACTACTGTATTGATCTCTCCCAACCCTTTATTGTCTATGATTTTAAAAAGTAACATTCCACAAAGTTACACATCTTGACTCTTGGCAAGAAAGGGAGAGATGGAGAGAGAGAGAGAGAGAGAGAGAATGAAGTGAAGAGCTTGAAGGTGAGCATTTAAGTCAAACTGTAATTACCTCTTGTCTGGGCAAGACAGAGCGGGTTTCAGTTGGAGCAGGGCGGGTAGGTACTGAGGGAACGCTTTTCTTTAATTACCTCCTCCCTACTGTATGTAGTTAGTGTGTCTGAAATTGCACCCTATTCCCTTTATAGTGCACTACTTTTGACCAAGGCCCATAGGCCAAGCCATAGGGCTCTGATCAAAAGCTGTGCACCATATAGGGAAATGGGTGGCATTTGGAACGCAGGCCAAGACATTCAGAGGCATTCTCTTTACCTGCCCTCAAAATAATCAGCAACACACAACTACCCTGGGAAAGAAGAAACAGTACCTAGGCTTTCAGGGGACAGAGCGAGAGAGAGAACTTTGAAACATATATGAAATTGACTGGGAGAAAGAGACGCCTATGTTAAATGAGCAGCTATAGTATTGAGAGAAACACTGGGCTGCTTGTTAGCTTGGAAAAAGAGATGTATGTAGGAGGGTTATACACCGTGATTTATATCCCACGTCTATCACCATGGCATTGTTATGGCAATCAATCATTTGGATTATAGAAACAGTCAGCCTGACAAAGCTGGGGGCAAACCCACACACACAATGAAGCATTTGAGCATGTGCAAACACCTCACGAACTGCTGATCCACTCCTCCTTGTTTCTATAGTCCCCTTTTCATTTTCCTCCATTTTAAACTTGCCTTACGTTATTCATTTGCCTTTCTAGTCATGTGTATACATCAATTCACTGTTAATTTAATTTCAAATAATTTGTCACAGGCTACTTCTACACTTAGTTGAACAACGTGTATACAAAAGATACCAGTCAAAAGTTTGGACACACCTACTCATTCAAGGGTTTTTCCTTTATTTTTATTTTCTTTCACCTTTATTTAACCAGGAAAGCCAGTTGAGTTCTCATTTACAACTGCAACCTGGCCAAGATAGAGCAAATGTGTGACGGCATTCTTCCTCCTCTTCCGAGGAGGAGTAGCGAGAAGGATCGGAGGACCAATGCGCAGCGTGGTAAGTGTCCATAACGTTTATTTTAAGACATAAACTGAACACTATGAAATACAAAACAATAAACGTGAACGGAAATCGAAACGGTACCGTGTGGCAACTAACACTCATACGGAAACAAACACCCACAACTCAAAAGTGAAACCAAGGCTATGTTTATCAATCAGGGACAACGATTGACAGCTGCATCTCTGATTGAGAACCATACTAGGCCGAACTCAAAACCCCAACATAGAAAAACACACATAGACTGCCCACCCAACTCACGCCCTGACCAACTAAAACAAAGACAAAACAAAGGAACTAAGGTCAGAACGTGACAGAGTGCGACCCAAACAATGCAGAGTTACACATGGAATAAACAAACATACAGTCAATAACACAATAGGAAAATAAATCTATATACAGCGTGCGCAAATGAAGTAAGATTAGGGAGGTAAGGCAATAAATAGGCCGTAGTGGCGAAGTATTTTAGCAATTAAATACTGGAGTGATAGATGTGCAGAAGATGAATCTGCAAGTAGAGATACTGGGGTGCAAAGGAGCAAAAAAATATATAAAAATAATTAACAATATGGAGATGAGGTAGGATGGATGGCCTATTTACAGATGGGCTATGTACAAGTGTAGTGATCGGTAAGCTGCTCTGACAGCTGATGCTTAACGCTAGTGAGGGAGATATGAGTCTCCAGTTTCAGTGATTTATGATTAGTTCCAGGCATTGGCAGCAGAGAACTGGAAGGAAAGGCATCCAAAGGAGGAATAGGCTTTGGGGGTGACCAGTGAAATATACCTGCTGGAGCACGTGCTACGGGTGGGTGCTGCTATGGTGACCAGTGAGCTGAGATAAGGTGGGGCTTTTCCTAGCAAAGACTTATAGGTGACCTGGAGCCAGTGGGTTTGGCGATGAATTTGAAGCAATGGCAAGCCAACGAGAGCATACAGATCGCAGTGGTGGGTAGTATATGGGGTGGCAGGGTAGCCTAGTGGTTAGAGTGTTGGACTAGTAACCAAAAGATTGCAAGTTCAAATCTCCGAGCTGACAAGCTGCAAATCTATCGTTCTCCCCCTGAACAGGCAGTTAACCCACTGTTCTGAGGCCATCATTGAAAATAGGAATTTGTTCTTAACTGACTTGCCTAGTTAAATAAAGGTAACAAAAATGGGTATTTGGTGACTAAATGGATGGTACTGTGATAGACTGCATACAATTCGCTGAGTAGAATGTTGAGTAGAGTGATCCTCGCCGAAGTCAAGGATCGGTAGGATAGTCCGTTTTACAAGGGTATGTTTGGCAGCATGAGTGAAGGATGCTTTGTTGCAAAATTGGAAGCCGATTCTAGATTTAATTTTAGATCGTGTTGAGGATAGGGGGCAGTATTTTCACTTTGGATGAATTGCGTGCCCAAAGTGAACTGCATCCTACTCTGTCCTAGATTGCTAATATATGCATATTATTATTACTATTGGATAGAAAACACTCTGAAGTTTCTAAAACTTCTAAAACTGTTTGAATTATGTCTGTGAGTATAACAGAACTCATAGGGCAGGCAATCTTCCAAACAAGAAGTGAAATTCTGAATGTGGGTCAACTTTGACATCATCGCCCCCTCCTTTCCCAACAATATATGGATATGGTAGCACTTCTATTGGCTTCCACTAGATGTCCTCATTGAGTAGAAAGTGGAATGGAGCTTTTGGTGTGAACTTTGACCGAATGGGAAATAGTCACTGTCCCGACAGAATTATATTTTCCTGTGGCGCTTTTCTCTGTGGGTGCCACCGTTGTTCCATTTGGCTGCAGCTGAAAACGTATGATCCGTTTGGAACGTTATTGGATATATATGAAAATAACATCCTGAAGATTGATTCTCTACTTAGTTTGACCAGTTTATTCGACCTGGAATATATCTTTTTTTAAGTTTTCGTGCAAGTTGTCTTGGACCAGCGTCAGTTTTTGGGCACGTGAGCTGAAAGTGGTAGCAAATGCAGCTAATTGGACACTAGTATTGGACATTATGGAACAAAACAACGATTTGTGGAACTAGGACTCCTTGCACTGCATTCTGATGAAAGATCATCAAAGAAAGGTAAGGGAATATTTATGATGTAATTTCGTATTTCTGTTGACTCCAACATGGCGGAGAAATATTATTTTACGTCTGAGCGCTGTCTCAGATTATTGCATGGTAGGCTTTTTCCGTAACGTTTAAAAAAAATCTGACACAGCGGTTGCATTAAGAACCAATGTATCTTTAGTCAAAGTTTATGATGAGTTTCTGTTATCTGGCATAGCTTTCTATAATTTCTCCGGATATTTTGGAGGCATTTCTGAACATGGCGTCAATGTAAACCGAGATTTGTGGATATAAATATGCATATTTTCGAAGAAAACATAAATGTATTGTGTAACATGTCATATGAGTGTCATCTGATGAAGATTTTCAAAAGTTTAGTGATTAATTTGATCTCTAATCCTGCTTTTGTGACTATCTTTGGTTGGAAAAAATGGCTGTGTTTTTCCTTTGATTTTGTCGGTGGTCTAACATAAATATATGTTGTGTTTTCGCTGTAAAACATTTTAAAAATCGGACATGATGGGTAGATGAACAAGATGTTTATCTTTCCTTTGCTGTATTGGACTTGTTAATGTGTGCAAGTTAAATATTTCTAAAGAATATTTTTGAATTCCCTGCGCCACCTTTTCAACTGGATGGGGGGTGGAGTTCCCCTCGGGGATCGCCTTGCCATAACAGGTTTGTGAGTCTGGAAGGAGAGTTTACAGTCAAACCAGACACCTAGGTATTTGTAATTTTCCAGAGTGGTGATGCTGGACAGCTGGGCAGGTGGGGGCAGCGATCGGTTGAAGAGCATGCATTTAGTTTTACTTGCAGTTGGAGGCCACTGAAGGAGGTTTGTATGGCTTTGAAGCTCGTCTGGAGGTTAGTTAACCAGAAGGAGACTAGGGTTCCAATTTTGGAACACCCCCCAGGTTCAGGTGGAAGGTGGCGCATGGAACGCAAAAATATTCCTAAAAATATTTAACCTCCACACATTAACAAGTCCAATGGCTCAAATGAAAGATAAACACCTTGTTTATCTACCCAGCAAGTCAGATTTCTAAAATGTTTTACGGCAAAAACATAGCACATATTTATGTCAAACCACCACCGAAGACACGACTAATTTGCATAGCCAAGTTGAAAAGAATATGCAATCAACAAACGCAGGATTAAAAGAAAAATAATGCACTAACCTTTTGAAATCTTCATCAGATGACAGTAATATAACATGTTACACAGTACATTTATGTTTTTTTCAATAATATGCTATATATATCCATAAATCTGTGTTTACAAGGATGCATCGTTCAAAAAATGCTACTCAAATGTCCTGAGAAATGACGATAGCTCCGGCAGATAACGTCAGCTAACAAGGAATACACATCATAAACTTTGACTAAATATGCATGTTCTACATATATAGAGTTAGATACACTTCTTCTGAATGCAATCGCTGTGTTACATTTATTTTTAACGTTACAGGTTTCGTTCACTAGGCTATACTATGAGTCGGCGCTCAAAAAGTAGCATTATGACTCCTCTATCTTGGAGTCCACATAAACCCAAATTTACCACATAAATATTCCCTTACCTTTGCTGTTCTTCCATCAGAAGACCTGGAAGGAATTATACTTACCAAAAACAGCGTTTAGTTTTGCAGTCTATCTCTTTCCGTTGTCAATCACGACACATTTCGGTTGAAATGTAGCCAAAAGTCAAGTGGATGCGCACCAAAACGTTGAACTTACATTATTATATGTCGATTAAACTTGTCAAACTAACTTCATAATCAAGCTTTAACATGTTATAAAGGTGCACAGCGATTGCACAGCAATTGTTTAATCAACTTTGGAAAAAAGACATCACCAGAGGAGAGCGGGCACAAAAGTGACCTGTTTTTTCGCGTGACCGAAAGGTTTCGGCCCGCCAAAACTCTCGTGAGCGCGCGATTCTCACAATGAGAATCCCCATTGAAAGCTGAGATCGCGCTGAAGACAGAGAGACTGTTCCCAGACCTGTAACTGCTTGGAAAGGGTGGGGGCGATGACGTCAAAGTTGGGCCAACTTTTATGATGACAAGAGAGAGTTTGGGAGAATGACTGCCCTGAGAGTTCTGCTTTACATACAGACATAATTTAAACGGTTTTAGAAGCTTTAGAGTGTTTTCTATTCAATAATATTTTTTATTTGCATATATTAGCAACTTTTGACAAAAAGAATTGTTTACTATGGGCACGCAATTACTCCAGCGGGGACAGTAGACAGCCCTATCCCCAAGAGGTTTTAACAGTGTCCAAAGAAGGTCCAGAAGTATACAGAATGGTGTCTTTTGCGTAGAGGTGGATCAGAGAATCACCAGCAGCAAGAGCGACATCATTGATGTATACAGAGAAGAGTTGGCCAGAGAATTGAACCCACATAGAGACTGCCAGATGTCCGCACAACAGGCCCGCCTATTTGACACACTGAACTCTGTCTGAGAAGTAGTTGGTGAACCAGGCGATGCAGTAATTTGAGAAACCAAGGCTGTTGAGTTTACCGATAAGTATACTATTTTCTACATTATAGAATAATAGTGAAGACATAAAAACTATGAAATAACACATATGGAATCATGTAGTAACCAAAAAAAGTGTTCAAATCAACATATTTTTTATAATTTATTTGAGATTCTTCAAAGTAGCCACCCTTTGCCTTGATGAACCCTTTGCACAATAAATCAAAGGTAACTGAACTAAATGACTATCGCCCTGTAGCACTGACTTCTGCCATCATGAAGTGCTTTGAGAGACGAGTCAATGATCATATTACCTCCACGTGTCACCCTAGACCCACTTCAATTTGCTAACTGCCCCAATAGGTACACAGACAATGCAATCGCCATCTCATTGCACACTGCCTTATCCCATCTGGACAAGAGGAATACCTATGTAAGAATGCTGTTCATTGACTATAGCTTGGCATTCAACACCATAGTCGTCACGTCCTGACCTTAGTTCCTTATTTATGTCTCTATTTTAGTTTTGTCAGGGCGTGAGTTGGGGTGGGCATTCTATGTTTTGCTACTGTGTGTTATATTTCTAGGTGTTTGGCCTGGTATGGTTCCCAATCAGAGGCAGCTGTCAATCGTTGTCTCTGATTGAGAACCATACTTAAGCAGCCTGTTTTCCCACTATGGGTTGTGAGTAGTTTTCCGTTTGAGTGTTTGCACCATACGGGACTGTTTCGGTTTTCATTTATTCTCTTGTTCTTTTGTATTTGGTGTTCAGTTAATTAAAGGAAATATGAACACGTACCACGCTGCGCTTTGGTCTACTCCTTCTTCCTCAGACGAACATCGTTACAATAGTTCCCTCAAAGCTCATCATGAGAAGCTATTATCTGACGTAACGTCATTTTTTTAAATAAAAAAAGTAGACGATAAACTTTCACAAAACACTTCGAAATACTTTTGTAATGCAACTTTAGGTATTAGTACATGTTAATAAGCGATAAAATTGATCACGAGGCGATGTCAATTCTATAGGTGTCCGTCTGGAAATGCTGTCCGGATAAATCTCAACCAAAATATCCGGTCGGAGACTGGAAGAAATGCACTGCCTTGCGTCTGTTTGACCAAGAAACAAATAGTAGGCAAATGTCAAGACTCTAGACAACGTGTGGGAGCTGTAGGTATTTCAACCTCGACCTCATTTAATCCGGTTCACCTTTAACAATCCTTGGAAGTGGCGCATGGATATTTCTTTCCATTTTCAGTGATCAGATTTTCCTGCACTTTTCAATGAAACGCACGTTCTGTTATAGTCACAGCCGTGATTTAACCAGTTTTAGAAACGTCTGAGTGTTTTCTATCCACACATACTAATCATATGCATATACTATATTCCTGGCATGAATAGCAGGGTGCTGAAATGTTGTGCGATTTTTAACAAAAAGCTGCAAATTTTCGCAGCTTCCCTAAGAGGTTTTAAGAACTAAATATCTTCTTATGTGGAATTAGTGATGTGCTTGAAACCAATAAATAAGTCTGTGACAGGGATGATAGGATTTGGCCCACAATAAAAGTGTTGATATTTAAATTTTATTACATGTATGTTTTTGCTTTGTCTTGAATATTTTTTATTTATTTGGCTCGCAAACCCTTTACACATAAATTAAAAAATATACACTGCTCAAAAAAATAAAGGGAACACTTAAACAACACAATGTAACTCCAAGTCAATCACACTTCTATGAAATCAAACTGTCCACTTAGGAAGCAACACTGATTGACAATAAATTTCACATGCTGTTGTGAAAATGGAATAGACAACAGGTGGAAAATATAGGCAATTAGCAAGACACCCCCAATAAAGGAGTGGTTCTGCAGGCGGTGACCACAGACCACTTCTCAGTTTCTATGCTTCCTGGCTGATGTTTTGGTCGCTTTTGAATACTGGCGGTGCTTTCACTCTAGTGGTAGCAGGAGACGGAGTCTACAACTTACACAAGTGGCTCAGGTAGTGCAGCTCATCCAGGATGGCACATCAATGCGAGCTGTGGCAAGAAGGTTTGCTGTGTCTTTCAGCGTAGTGTGCAGAGCAAGGAGGCGCTACCAGGAGACAGGCCAGTACATCAGGAGACATGGAGGAGGCGGTAGGAGGGCAACAACCCAGCAGCAGGACCGCTACCTCTGCCTTTGTGCAGGGAGGAGCAGGAGTAGCTCTGCCAGAGCCCTGCAAAATGACCTCCAACAGGCCACAAATGTGCATGTGTCTGCTCAAAAGGTCAGAAACAGACTCCATGAGGGTGGTATGAGGGCCCGACATCCACAGGTGGGGGTTGTGCTTACAGCCCAACACTGTGCAGGACGTTTTTCATTTGCCAGAAACACCCAGATTGGCAAATTCTCCACTGGCGCCCTGTGCTCTTCACAGATAAAAGCAGGTTCACACTGAGCACATGTGACAGACGTGAAAGTCTGGAGACGCCGTGGAGAACGTTCTGCTGCCTGCAACATCCTCCAGCATGACCGGTTTGGCGGTCGGTCAGTCATGGTGTGGGGTGGCATTTCTTTGGGGAGGCGCACAGCCCCCCATATGCTCGCCAGAGGTAGCCTGACTGCCATTAGGTACAGAGATGAGATCCTCAGACCCCTTGTGAGACCATATGCTGGTGCGGTTGGCCCTGGGTTCCTCCTAATGCAAGACAATGCTAGACCTCATGTGGCTGGAGTGTGTCAGCAGTTCCTGCAAGAGGAAGGCATTGATGCTATGGACTGGCCTGCCCGTTCCCCAGACCTGAATCCAATTGAGCACATCTGGGACATCATGTCATTCTCCATCCACCAACGCCACGTTGCACCACAGACTGTCCAGGAGTTGATGGATGCTTTTGTCCAGGTCTGGGAGGAGATCCCTCAGGAGACCATCCGCCACCTCATCAGGAGCATACCCAGGCGTTGTAGTGAGGTCATACAGGTATGTGGAGGCCACACATACTACTGAGCCTCATTTTGACTTGTTTTAAGGACATTACATCAAAGTTTGATCAGCCTGTAGTGTGGTTTTCCACTTTAATTTTGAGTGTGACTCCAAATCCAGACCTCCAAGGGTTGACAAATTTGATTGCCATTGATAATTTTTGTGTGATTTTTTTTTGTCAGCACATTCAACTATGTCAAGAAAAAAAGTATTTAATAAGAACATTTCATTCATTCAGATCTAGGATGTGTTATTTTAGTGTTCCCTTTATTTTTTTGAGCAGTGTATATTATAACCATCACTCATGTTAGCTACTGTACATCAAACAAAAAATGGATAACCAAGGAAAACGCAATAAAAACTTCAGTAAACAAGAGCTTGAAGTGATGGTGGAAGAAATAGCAGCAAGGAAAAAGTTGCTGTTGGGGACCGTTGATAACAGCAGGTTCACTGCAGAGACCAAAAAGAGAGGATGGGCGAGAGTGGAAGAGGGACAGTGACGCCGTAAAAAAGAAGTGTTCATTCATGTGGACCAGCTTCAGGAGAAGGTGTCATCCATCATAGAGATGGTGGTAGAGGGGCTGCGCGACTGGTAAGTTAGCTAACGTTAACATCATTAGCTAAGTTTGCCAAATTCTTCTTTGCAAATTGACGCGCTAGCTATTTAACACTTCCAGAATATTAATATATTGTTAATTACTAGCTAGCTAGATAATGCGTGTTAAATTTATATTCTTGCTGTATTTAAATATCCGGTAGCCAACTGTTTCTGTGGCGCAAGAAAACATTATTGGTTACAAAAGTAGCCATTCGTCTCAAGGCGAGGGTTTAGCTGTCCTAAAGCTAAGTAAATCCCATTTCTTCTTACGTTTCTTCCTTAGAAAAAAAGTTAAGAAAAACCTTAACATTTCCAATAACTCTGAGGAATAGCAACTTTGCTTAACTTTCTTCTTAAATCTATAGTCTATAGAAAAAAGGCCAGTTAAGAAGAAATTTCTTAAGGTGATGAATCCTCAACACTGGGGGGTGTTACCTCTCCTTTGTTTTGTTGGGTGAGAGGTTACTTTCCTGGCACCACACTCACAGGGCCCTCACCTCCTCGCTGTAGGCTGTCTCGTCATTGTTAGAAATCAGGTCTACTAAAGTGTCTTCTGCAAACTTGATGATTGAGTTGGAGGCGTGCGTGTCCATGCAGTCATGGGTGAACAGGGAGTTCAGGAGGGGGCTGAGCACGCATCCTTGTGTGGCCCCAGTGTTGAGGATCAGTGAAGTACAGTTGTTGTTTCCTACCTTCTCCATCTGGGGCGGGCCATCAGGAAGTCTAGGACCCAGGTGGACAGGGCAGGGTTCAGACCCGGGGCCTCAAGCTTAAATGATGAGCTTTGAGGGATAGGACACTGTGAAAAAAAATGTGGCAAAGAAATTAACTTTATGTCCTGGATACAAACATTATGTTTGGGGCAAATCAAAACACATCACTGAGTACCACTCTTTATATTTTTAAGCATGGTGGAGGCTGCATCATGTTGTGGGTATGCTTGTCATTGGCAAGAACTGGGGAGTTATGGATAAAAATAAACATAATAGAGCTAAACACAGGCAAAATCCTGAAGGAAAACCTGGCTTAGTCTGCTTTTCGACAGACAATGGGAGACAAATGCACTTTTCAGCGGGAAAATAACCTAAAACACAAGGCCAAATAAACACTGTTCCTGAGTGGCCAAGTTACAGTTTTGACTTGAACCTGCTTGAAAATGGCTGTGATCAACAACCAACTTGACAGAACTAGAATTTGTAAAATAATATTGTACAAATTAAGGTGTGCAAAGCTGAGACATGCTCACAGCTGTAATCGCTGCCAAAGGTGATTCTAACACATATGGACGTAGGTGTGTGAATAATTATGTAAATGGAAATATCTGTATTTCATATTCAATAAATGTGCAAGCATTTATAAAAACTTGTTTATCATTATGGGGTATTGTGAGTAGAATATTGAATCCATTTTGAATTCATGCTGTAACAAAAAAATGGGGAATAAGTCAAGGGGTATGAATACTTTCTGAAGGCACTCTATTTAGGTGCTGACAGACTGAACAAAAATATGAAACGCAACATGCAACAATTTCAAAAGATTTTACTGAGTTAGTTCATAACGACATAAGTCAATTGAAATAAATCCATTACCTCTAAAGCTATGTATTTCGCATGACTGGGAATACAGACGTGCATCTGTTGTTCACAGATACCTTAAAAAAAGATGTGGGCGTGGATCAGAAAACCAGTCAGTATTGCCAGGTCGCAATTGTAAATGAGAACTTGTTCTCAACTTGCCGACCTGGTTAAATAAAGGTGAAATAAAAATAAATAAAAATAAAATGGTGTGACCAATTGCCTCATGCAGCGCAACATCTCCTTTGCATAGAGTTGATCAGGTTGTTGATTGTGGCCTGTGGAATGTTGTCCCACTCTTCAATGGCTATACGAAGTTGCTGGATACCGGAATACGCTTTCGTACACGTCTATCCAGAGCATGGGTGCTCAATGGGTGACATGTCTGGTGAGTATGCAGGCCATGGAAGAGCTGGGACATTTATAGCTTCCAGGGAGGAGGTGAGGGCCCTCGGAGTGTGGTGTCAGGAAAATAACCTCACACTCAACGTCAACAAAACTAAGGAGATGATTGTGGACTTCAGGAAACAGCAGAGGGAACACCCCCCTATCCACATCGATGGAACAGTAGTGGAGAGGGTAGCTAGTTTTAAGTTCCTCGGCATACACATCACAGACAAACTGAATTGGTCCACTCACACTGACAGCGTCGTGAAGAAGGCGCAGCAGCGCCTCTTCAACCTCAGGAGGCTGAAGAAATTCGGCTTGTCACCAAAAGCACTCACAAACTTCTACAGATGCACAATCGAGAGCATCCTGGCGGGCTGTATCACCGCCTGGTACGGCAACTGCTCCGCCCTCAACCGTAAGGCTCTCCAGAGGGTAGTGAGGACTGCACAACGCATCACCGGGGGCAAACTACCTGCCCTCCAGGACACCTACACCACCCGATGTTACAGGAAGGCCATAAAGATCATCAAGGACATCAACCACCCGAACCACTGCCTGTTCACCCCGCTATCATCCAGAAGGCGTGGTCAGTACAGGTGCATCAAAGCTGGGACCGAGAGACTGAAAAACAGCTTCTATCTCAAGGCCATCAGACTGTTAAACAGCCACAACTAACATTGAGTGGCTGCTGCCAACACACTGTCATTGACACTGACCCAACTCCAGCCATTTTAATAATGGGAATTGATGGGAAATGATGTAAATATATCACTAGCCACTTTAAACAATGTTACCTTATATAATGTTACTTACCCTACATTATTCATCTCATATGCATATGTATATACTGTACTCTACATCATCGACTGCATCCTTATGTAATACATGTATCACTAGCCACTTTAACTATGCCACTTTGTTTACTTTGTCTACACACTCATCTCATATGTATATACTGTACTCGATACCATCTACTGTATGCTGCTCTGTACCATCACTCATTCATATATCCTTATGTACATATTCCTTATCCCCTTACACTGTGTATAAGACAGTATTTTTGGAATTGTTAGTTAGATTACTTGTTGGTTATCACTGCATTGTCGGAACTAGAAGCACAAGCATTTCGCTACACTCGCATTAACATCTGCTAACCATGTGTATGTGACAAATAAAATTTGATTTGAATTGATTTGAATTGCGTACAGATCCTGGGGGTTGTTTATTATCATGCTAAAACATGAGATGATAGTGGCTGAATGGCACGACAATGGGCCTTAGAATCTCATCAAGGCATCTCTGTGCATTCAAATTGCCAATGATAAAATGCAATTATGTTCGTTGTCCGTAGCTTATGCCTGCCCATAACATAACGCCCCCACCACGGGGCACTCTGTTCACAACTTTGTCATCAGGAAACGCCATACATGCTGTCTGCCATCTGCCCGATACAGTTGAATCCGGGATTCATCCCGTGTTATTTCTTACATTAGTACCCCAGGTCATCTTAGGTTTCATTACATACAGTCGAGAACAACTACTGAATATAAGATCAGCGTCAACTCACCATCAGTACGAACAAGAATATGATTTTCGCGACGCGGATCCTGTCATCGACTGCATCCTTATGTAATACATGTATCACTAGCCACTTTAACTATGCCACTTTGTTTACATACTTATCTCATATGTATATACTGTACTCGATACCATCTACTGTATCTTGTCTATGCTGCTCTGTACCATCACTCATTCATATATCCTTATGTACATATTCTTTATCCCCTTACACTGTGTATAAGACAGTAGTTTTGGAATTGTTAGTTAGATTACTTGTTGGGAATAAATGGGGCCATGTATCGTGAGATTTTGAGTGAAAACCTCCTTCCATCAGCAAGGGCATTGAAGATGAAACGTGGCTGAGTATTTCAGCATGACAATGATCCCAAACACACCGCCCGGGCAATGAAGGAGTGGCTTCGTAAGAAGCATTTCAAGGTCCTGGAGTGGCCTAGCCAGTCTCCAGATCTCAACCCCATAGAAAATCTTTGGAGGGAGTTGAAAGTCCGTGTTGCCCAGCAACAGCCCCAAAACATCACTGCTCTAGAGGAGAACTGCATGGAGGAATGGGCCAAAATACCAGCAACAGTGTGTGAAAACCTTGTGAAGACTTACAGAAAATGTTTGACCTCTGTCATTGCCAACAAAGGGTACACAACAAAGTATTGAGAAACTGCTTATTTCCACCATAATTTGCAAATAAATTCATAAAAAATCCTACAATGTGATTTTCTGGATTTTTTTCCCTCATTTTGTCTGTGATAGCTGAAGTGTACCTACGATGAAAATTACAGGCCTCTTTCATCTTTTTAAGTGGGAGAACTTGCACAATTGGTGGCTGACTAAATACTTTTTTTGCCCCACTATATATAAAGTGAATCGATTGAGTGCTCTACGATAATGATGGCTGATCGACAAATCACCCTCAGATGATTCAGTGATAGCCCTGAGACAACAATACAAAGGTCTTTTATAGCCAAGTGACAACCCCTTCAGGCTACATGACAAACAACAGATGTATGGAATGGGTGACAAGGTTAAGATTTGTATGAGAGACCAAGGTCTGGCCTTGGAGTTATCTCTCCCTGGTACCTTATAGAACAGAAACATTAACTCATACTCTAGAATGCGGAATCACCCAAAGACATCGTACGTTTTCCAGAAGCCCATTCTCAGTAGAACACATATCAAATCAAATGTATTTATATAGCCCTTCTTACATCAGCTGATATCTCAAAGTGCGGTACAAAAAAAGCACGGTGGCTGGGAAAAACTCCCTAGAAAGGCCAAAACCTAGGAAGAAACCTAGAGAGGAACCAGGCTATGAGGGGTGGCCAGTCCTCTTCTGGCTGTGCAGGGTGGAGATTATAACAGAACATGGCCAAAATGTTCTAATGTTCATAAATGACCAGTATGGTCAAATAATAATTACAGTAGTTGTCGAGGGTGCAGCAAGTCAGCACCTCAAGAGTAAATGTCAGTTGGCTTTTCATAGCCGATCATTAAGAGTACCTCTTCCGCTCCTGCTGTCTCTAGAGAGTTGAAAACAGCAGGTCTAGGACAAGTAGCACATCTAGGGAACAGGTCAGGGTTCCATAGAACAGTTGAAACATGAGCAGCAGCTCGATCAGGTGGACTGGGGACAGCAAGGGTCAGGAGACACTGTGGCCCCATCCGATGATACCCCCAGACAGGGCCAACAGAAATAATATAACCCCACCCACTTTGCCAAATCACAGCCCCCACACCACTAGATGGATATCTTCAAGCACCAACTTACCATCCTGAGACAAGGCCGAGTATAGCCCACAAAGATTTCTGCCACGGCACAACTCAAAGGGGGCGCCAAACCAGACAGGAAGATCACGTCAGTGACTCAACCCACTCAAGTGACGCACCCCTTCTAGGGACGGCATGAAAGAGCACCAGTAAGCCAGTGACTCAGCCCCTGTAATAGGGTTAGAGACAGAGAATCCCAGTGGAGAGAGGGGAACCGGCCAGGCAGAGACAGCAAGGGTGGTGCGTTGCTCTAGAGCCTATCCGTCCACCTTCACACTCCTGGGCCAGACAACACTCAATCATATGACCCACTGAAGAGATGAGTCTTTACTAAAGGTGACTAGCATACCCGTATCCGGGAGCGTAATCATAGCCTCAAATGCATTAGCATAACGCAACTTTTCCTATTCATGAAAATCTCAAATGAAATGAAATAAATATATTCAAACACAAGCTTAGCCTTTTGTTAACAACACTGTCATCTCAGATTTTCAAAATATGCGTTACAACCAATGCTAGACAAGCATTTGTGTAAGTTTAGCATGGCATAATGCTATGCTAGGCTCTGCTGGCAGCAGGCAACATTTTCACGAAAATAAGAAAAACAACCAACTTCAATAACCTTTGAAGAACTTCAGATGCTTTCACTCAGGAGACTCCCAGTTAGATAGCAAATGTTCCTTTTTTCCAAAAATAATATTTTTGTAGGCGAAAAAGCTCTCGTTTGTTCATCAGTTTTGGCTGAGAAATTGACCGAAAAATACTTAAACTATAACGCCAAACTTTTTGAAAAATGTCCTCCATAATATCGACAGAAACACGGCAAACGTTGCTTAGGATCCATCCTCAAGGTGTTTTTAACATATATATTCGATAATATATCCGTCGAGGCAATTGTTTTCTCATAAGAAGTGATTGGAAAAATGGCTACCTCAGTATTTTACGTGAGATCTTCTCCGGGAGAAATGGGTATTTCTCTTCAAGTCCCTGTTTGGGCGCCAATTCTGAAGCGTCCTTACAGGCTGTCCCCCGCCAAACTGGCAATTCTCAATGAACAACCCAAAAGGCATCACTTTGAAGGAGTACAAACCAGCAGGGGTGACAAAGGCAGTCTTGTCCTGACTAGCGGGATCCATTGACACCTACCAATAGCCACTTTTGGGTTGAAGAATGCTCCAGCAACCTTCCAACGGTTGATAGAGACTGTCTTGGGAGATTTGAGGGGTAGGAAGTGTCTTGTGTATCTGGATGACATCATAATCTACTCCTCCTCTGTCGTGGATCATCTGCAAGACATTCAGTCCGTTTTTGACAGACTAAAGGCTGCAGGTTAGACCTTGAACTTGAAGAAGTGACGTTTCTGTCTGCCAGAACTCAAGTTCCTTGGTTATGTGGTTAATGCTGAAGGTATCCATGCCGATCCAGCCAAAGTTGCAGCCGTGCAGGAATTCCCAATTCCCACATCTCTCAAGGCTGTTCAGCGGTTTCTGAGTATGGCTGGATGGTACCACAGAAGAAGAAAGGTGTGAAATTCCAATGGATCCCTGCATGCCAAAGTGCATTTGAAGCACTCAAAAACAGTCTAATTACTCCTCCAGTGCTTGTACATCCTAACCTGAATGCTCATTTCATTGTGTACACGGATGCAAGTCAAACAGGACTTGGAGCAGCCTTGGCTCAACAAACAGGACTTGGAACAGCAGAAGTTCTTGCCTATGCAAGTCGCACCCTTAATTCAGCCGAGAGGAATTATTCAACGACTGAAAGGGAGTGCCTCGCTGTGGTCTGGGCTTTGGAGAAATGGAGCTACTACTTGGAGGCAAAGATCTTCACCGTTGTCACAGACCATGCTGCTCTGCAGTGGGTTCTGGCATCAGGCAAGACCAACAGCCGTCTTATTCGCTGGTCTATCAAACTGCAGAAGTTTGACTTCATCATTGAGTATCGCAAAGGAAAACTGAACGTTGTACCAGATGCCCTTTCTCGGATTACAGAGACTGCCAATGTTTGTCCTCCCTTGTGCAGTACTTATACTACCGCTAAATGTCTGGATGATTCCTTTCCTCTGGATGATGAGAGTGTATGGAGAGCACAGCCGAAGGATGCTGCCATCATGGCGATCCACAAGAGTCTGTCGGAAGAAGACTCCAAGAGTCGCTTCAATGATAAGTATAGCATAATTCAGGATAAAGTGTATCGAAAAACTCCAAGAGGAGATGGAATACACAGCACCCATTATCGCATCTTCATTCCCTCTACATTGTGTGACCAGATAATCCAAGTTTATCATGCCAATCCCATGAGTGGCCATCTTGGAGTTTATAAAACTTATCGAAGACTACAAGAGGTGGTTTACTGGCCGGTCATTTGGGTTGATACCCGGAAGTTTGTACAGCAGTGTGAAGTCTGCCAGAAATACAAACCAGACATTGGCAGACCTGCCGGGAAAATGCAGCAGACCGTGGTGAACCATCCAGCTCTTAGTGGTCTTCCCACCTAAAAGGTCCGATGGACAGGGTCTTGCAAAGTTCGAATATTTCACCTGATTGCCCAGCGTTTGATGCCGTACAACACCACCACACCTTGCTAGCCAGAGTGGAGGCCAGCAAAACCAAAGCCAAACAACGACAGCTGAGAAACTATGACAAACATAGACGAGACATGTGTTTTCCACCCCAGTCTCGTGTCTGGGTACGTTCACATCATCTGTCAAAGGCATCTAAGAAGTTCACTGCCTAGCTAGCTTTGAGATGGAAAGGTCCATACCGTGTAGTGCAGCAGTTGGGACCAGTGAATTACTTGGTCTGTTTGGAGGACACTGGGGAAGATGTCAGGACAGTGCATGTTGTTGACCAAAAGCCCTGCGACCCTACGGCAGAAGAGCTGGATCGCAGGCAAAAGCAACACCTGCAGGACCTCTTCGTGGAGGACTCTGATGAGGAGGACTTCCCTGGTTTTGTGTAGCAGGAACATGAACTTGTCAAAGCCTGCATCCTCTTTGTTTCTACAGGCATTGTTTTTTCATGGGGGGAGGAGTGTGGCGAAATCTGCACCGAGCCTTCACTGTTCACTGCCACTTTAAGAGCACATGAGCAGTAAGGAAGGAGGAAATAAAGAGAGCTCATTCAGCTCTTTGGGGAGGGGCTCTTGGGTGGTGCGACAGTTTGATTGTGTGTGCTGTGCTGTAGACGTTTTGTTTGTTTTCAGCGTTTGTAGTTTAGTATAGTAGTAGTATTTAACTCAATCATCGGTGTGATCGCTTTAGATCGTGGTTGTTTTTGTTTGGGACCGCGTTTTTGTTTATGGATCGCATGGATTAGTAGCAACATTGTTGCGAAGCTTTAACATACAAACCAACAAACCATCGGACAGTCAGACACCGGCAGGCCTGAAGACCACAGCTAAGATTTCTCTTTTTCTCTCTCTTTCTCTTCCCTCTCGTTCCAGTGCTTTACCCTGCAACAGACTCTCTATTTTTCAAATGCACTTTCCATTGAAGTTCATTAGAGCTGGACTATTATTGCCCTGCCAGAAGTATTTGGATGGACATTCGTAGCTCATTCACAGCCAGTCATTGGCATGAGGCGGTTTCAAAAAGTGCGGCACTTCCTGATTGGATATTTATCTGGGTTTCGCCTGTAACATCAGTTCTCAGGCACTCACAGACAATATCTTTGCAGTTTTGGAAACGTCAGTGTTTTCTTTCCAAAGCTGTCAATTATATGCATAGTCAAGCATCTTTTCGAGACAAAATATCTTGTTGAAAACGGGAACGTTTTTCATCCAAAAATTAAAACAGCGTCCCCTATATACAACTGGTTAAAGGTTGAGACCGAGTCTACGTCTCTCACATGGGTAGGCAGACCATTCCATAAAAATGGAGCTCTATAGGAGAAAGCCCTGCCTCCAGCTGTTTGCTTAGAAATTCTAGGGACAATTAGGAGGCCTGTGTCTTGTGATCATAGCGTACGTGTAGGTATGTACGGCAGGACCAAATTGGAAAGATAGGTAGGAGCAAGCCCATGTAATGCTTTGTAGGTAAGCAGTGAAACTTTGAAATCAGCCCTTGCCTTAACAGGAAGCCAGTGTAGGGAGGCTAGCACAGGAGTAATATGATCACATTTTTGGTTCTAGTCTATCAGTCATGTTTAGCACTAACTGACGTTTATTTAGTGCTTTATCCGGGTAGCCAGAAAGTAGAGCATTGCAGTAGTCTAACCTAGAAGTAACAAAAGCATGGATACATTTTTTTGCATCATTTTTGGACAGAAAGTTTCAGATTTTTGCGATGTTATGTAGATGGAAAAAAGTTGTCCTTGAAACAGTCTTGATATGTTCGTCAAAAGAGAGATCATGGTCCAGAGTAACGCCGAGGTCCTTCACAGTTTTATTTGAGACGACTGTACAACCATCAAGATTCATTGTCAGATTCAACATAAGATCTCTTTGTTTCAGGGGACCTAGAACAAGGATCTCTGTTTTGTCCTTTTTGGGATCGGGGGCAGCATTGTCACTTTTGGATGAAGAGCGTGCCCAGAGCAAACTGCCTCCTACTCTGTCCCAGATGCTAATATATTCATATGATTATTATTAGTATTGGATAGAAAACAGTCTGGAGTTTCTAAAACTGTTTGAACGATGTCTGTGAGTGTAACAGAACTCAAATGGTACGTGAAAACCTGAGAAAAATCCAACCAGGAAGTGGGACATCTGAGGTTTGTAGTTTTTCAAAGCTTGTAAACTGAGATTTTTGGATATAAATATGCACATTATCGAACAAACCATACATGTATTGTGTAACATGATGTCCTATGAGTGTTATCTGATGAAGATCATCAAAGGTTAGTGATTAATTTGATCTATATTTCTGCTTTTTGTGACTTGGCTGGAAAAATGGCTGTGTGTTTTTTGGACTTGGCTATGACCTAACATAATCATATCTTGTGCTTTCAATGTAAATTGAATTTTTTTAAATCAGACACGATGGGTATATTAACAAGATGTTTATCTTTCATTTGCTATATTGGACTTGTTAATGTGGGAAAGTTACATATTTCTAAAACATATTTTTGAATTTCGCACGCTGCTTTTTCAGCGGAATGTTATGGAGGGGTTCCGCTAGCGGAACACTTGCCCTAGAAAGGTTAAAAGTAGAAGAAAGTTTGCAGCCATCCACTTCCTTATGTCTTAAACACAGGCTTCTAGCAAGGGCAATTTTGGTGCATAGATTTCATGACTAGAAGTTCAAAAGACGAAAACGCAAAAAAATATTGTAAATTGAAATTTGCTATTGTAAATGTTAGCAACACCCCGCCTTTGCGGCATGCATGGGGGATATGGTCACTAGTGTAACCAGGAGGTGAGGCCTCATTTATAACACAGTAAATTCATCAGGCTTAAGCCATGTTTCAGTCAGGCCAATCACATCAAGATTATGATCAGTGATTTGCTCACTGATCAAGTGAGGGATCTAACATTAAGTAGCCCTATTTTTAGATGTGAGGTATCACGATCTATTTCAATAATGGCAGGAATGGAGGAGGTATTTATCCTAGTGAGATTGCTAAGGCGAACACCGCCATGTTTAGTTTTGCCCAACCTAGTTCGAGGCACAGACACGGTCTCAATGGGGATAGCTGAGCTGACTACACTGACTGTGCTAGTGGCAGACACCACTAAGCTGTCAGGCTGGCTAACAGCCTGCTGCCTGGCCTGCACCCTATTTCATTGTGGAGCTAGAGGGGTTAGAGCCCTGTCTATGTTGGTAGATAAGATGAGAGCACCCCTACAACTAGGATGGAGTCCGTCACTCCTCAGCAGGCCAGGCTTGGTCCTGTTTGTGGGTGAGTCCCAGAAAGTGGGTCAATTATCTACAAATTCTATCTTTTGGGAGGTGCAGAAAACAGTTTTCAACCAGCGATTGAGTTGTGAGACTCTGCTGTATAGCTCATCACTCCCCCTAACTGGGAGGGGGCCAGAGACAATTTCTCGATGCCGACACATCTTTCTAGCTGATTTACATGCTGAAGCTATGTTGCGCTTGGTGACCTCTGACTGTTTCATCCTAAAATTGTCGGTGCCGACGTGGATAACAATATCTCTATACTCTCTACACTCTTCAGTTTTAGCTTTAGCCAGCACCATCTTCAGATTATATTTAACGTCGGTAGCCCTGCCCCCTGGTAAACAGTGTATGATCGCTGGATGATTCGTTTTAAGTCTAATACTGGGGGTAATGGAGTCGCCAATGACTAGGGTTTTTAATTTGTCAGAGCTAATGGTGGGAAGCTTCGGCATCTCAGACCCCGAAACGAGGGGGGTAGGGACAAGAGAAGACTCAGCCTCAGACTCCGACTCGCTACTTAATGGGGAAAACCGGTTGAAAGTTTCTGTCCTCTGAATGAACGACACTGGTTGAGCATTCCTACAGCATTTCCTTCCAGAAGCAATGAGAAAGTTGTCCGGCTGCGGGGACCGTGCGAGGGGATTTTTTACTAATGTTACTATCTGTACTTACTGGTGGCACAGATGCTGTTTCATCCTTTCCTACACTGAAATTACCCTTGCCTAATGATTGTATCTGAAGCTGGGCTTGCAGCACAGCTATCCTCGCCGTAAGGCGATCGTTCTCCTGTATATGAGTACAGCGACTGCAATTAGAAGGCATGTTAATGTTACTACTTAGCTTCGGCTGTTGGAGGTCCTGACGAACCATGTCCAGATAAAGCGTCCAGAGTGAAAAAGTTGAATGAAAAAAAAGTTGAGTGAGGGAATAACTAAAAATATAAGCGGTAATTAAAAAGTAAAAACCGTAAAGTTGTCAGGTAGCAAAGTAAGCTTGGCAACAAAACGCACAGCAACACATAAACAAGTCTGCAAGTTGTGACCGGAAATGACAAGCAGTGTATTCTCTGATAAAATAACAACATTATAACATAATCTTGACATTTATTCACCATACACGCCAAATATATTTTTGACCAAGCCACAAGTCTGAGCTACCAAAAACATTCCATGACCAGACATGGCTTATCAAAACAGATTTTATCAAAACAAAAGATTTTCTATGGGTGTATAGAGTTTCATGGCAGAAAATAAGTGTATGTATGTAAATGTTTTAAAAAACTGTTTTATATTGATATTGGAGAACCTCGTAAATATACTATTTAAACATTCTACACCCTTTATATGACCATTCAACCCCTATACCCATTATTCCTGTAGCTCTAACTCCAAAAAGTTCTGGGACACTATAACGTCCATGGAGAACAAGAGCACCTCCTCCCAGCTGCCAACTGCACTGAGATTAGTAACACGGTCACCACCGATTAATCCATGATAATCAAACTTCAACAAGCATTTCTCAACGGGTGGCCATGCCATCCTCCTGGCTACTCCAACCTCGGCCTACAGCTCCCCCCCAACCCCCGCGCAGCTTCTCGCCCAAGACTCCTCAGCTTCTCCTTTACCCAAATCAAGATAGCAGATGTTCTGAAAGAGCTGCAAAACCTGGACCCGTATAAATCAGCTGGGCTTGACAATCTGGACCCTCTATTTCTGAAACTATCCGCCGCCATTGTCGCAACCCCTATTACCAGCCTGTTCAACCTCTCTTTCATATCGTCTGATATCCCCAATGATTGGAAAGCTGCCGCAGTCATCCCCCTCTTCAAAGGGAGAGACACCCTGGACCCAAACTGTTACAGACCTATATCCATCCTGCCCTGCCTATCTAAGGTCTTCGAAAGCCAAGTCAACAAACAGGTCACTGACCATCTCAAATCCCACCGTACCTTCTCCGCTGTGCAATCCGGTTTCTGAGCTGGTCACGGGTGCACCTCAGCCCGCTCAAGGTACTAAACGATATCATAACCGCCATCGATAAAAGACAGTACTGTGCAACCGTCTTCATCAACTAGGCCAAGGCTTTCGACTCAAAAGCCAAAAGCAATCACCATATTCATATCGGCAGACTCAGTAGCCTCGGTTTTTCTAATGACTGCCTTGCCTGGTTCACCAACTACTTTGCAGACAAGAGTTCAGTGTGTCAAATCGAAGGGCATGTTGTCCGGTCCTCTGGCAGTCTCTATGGGGGTGCCACAGGGTTCAATTCTCGGGCCGACTCTTTTCTCTGTATATATCAATGATGTTGCTCTTGCTGCGAGTGATTCCCTGGTCCACCTATACGCAGACGACACCATTCTGTATACTACTGGCCCTTCCTTGGACACTGTGCTATCTAACCTCCAAACGACCTTCAATGCCATACAACACTCCTTCCGTGGCCACCAACTGCTCTTAAACGCTAGTAAAACCAAATGCATGCTTTTCAACCATTCGCTGCCTGCACCCGCACGCCCGACTAGCATCACCACCCTGGATGGTTCCGACCTAGAATATGTGGACATCTATAAGTACCTAGGTGTCTGGCTAGACTGTAAACTCTCCTTCCAGACTCATATCAAACATCTCCAATCGAAAATAAAATCTAGAGTCGGCTTTATATTCCGCAACAAAGCCTCCTTCATTCACGCCGCCAAACTTACCCTAGTAAAACTGACTATCCTACCGATCCATGACTTTAGCGATGTCATCTACATCTGTAGCTTCCAACACTCTACTCAGCAAACTGGATGCAGTTTATCACAGTGCCATCCGTTTTGTCACTAAAGCACCTTATACCACCCACCACTGCGACCTGTATGCTCAAGTCGGCTGGCCCTCGCTACATATTCGTCGCCAGACCCACTGGCTCCAGGTCATCTACAAGTCCATGCTAGGTAAAGCTCCGCCTTATCTCAGTTCACTGGTCACGATGGAAACACCCACCCGTAGCACGCGCTCCAGCAGGTGTATCTCACTGATCATCCCTAAAGCCAACACCTCATTTGGCCGCCTTTCGTTCCAGTTCTCTGCTGCCTGTGACTGGAACAAATTGCAAAAATCGCTGAAGTTGGAGACTTTTATCTCCCTCACTAACTTTAAACTTTCTGCTATCTGAGCAGCGAACCGATCGCTGCAGCTGTACATAGGCCATCGGTAAATAGCCCACCCAATTTACCTACCTCATCCCCATACCGTTTTTATTTATTTACTTTTCTGCTCTTTTGCACACCAGTATCTCTACCTGCACATGACCATCTGATAATTTATCACTCCAGTGCTAATCTGCAAAATTGTAATTATTTGCCTACCTCCTCATGCCTTTTGCACACAATGTATATAGACTCTTTTTTTATTTTTTTATACTGTGTTATTGACTTGTTTATTGTTTACTCCATGTGTGACTCTGTGTTGTTGTGTGTTCACACTGTTATGCTTTATTATGTTGGCCAGGTCGCAGTTGCAAATGAGAACTTGTTCTCAACTAACCTACCTGGTTAAATAAATAAAAAATAAAAAATAAAAACCTCTCGGGATATGTGGGACACTAGCATCCCACCTCGCCAAAAGCCAGTGAAAATGCAGAGTGCCAAATTCAAATAAATTACTTTAAAAATCTAACTTTGATGTAATCACACATGTAAGATAGCAAAATAAAGTTACACTTGTTGTGAATCCTTCCAACGTGTCAGATTTCAAAAAGGCTTTTCGGTGAAAGCAAACAATGCTATTATCAATGCTATTACCCCAGTAAACAAAGAGAGAAAAGCATATTTCAACCCTGCAGGCGCAACACAAAACACAGAAATAAAGATATATTTCATGCCTTACCTTTGATGAGCTTCTTCTGTTGGCACTCCAATATGACCAATTTGTTTGATTAATTCTGTCGATATATATCCAAAATGTCAATCTATTTGGTGCTTTTGATCCAGAAAAATCATCATAAGTCATTTAGGTCAACATTGGATCATTCAGAGATCCTCACTGAACTTCTGGAGAGAGTTTGCTGCACTGAAAGTAAAGGGGCTGAATAATTTTGCACGCCCAATTTTTAAGTTTTTGATTTGTTAAAAAAGTTAGAAATATCCAATAAATGTCGTTCCACTTCATGATTGTGTCCCACTTGTTGTTGATTCTTCACAAAAACATACAGTTTTATATCTTTATTTTTGAAGCCTGAAATGTGGCAAAAGGTCGCAAAGTTCAAGGGGGCCGAATACTTTCGCAAGGCACTGTATATCAGCCGTGTTGCTTGGGGATAGAAGCTGTTCAAGAGCTTGTTGGTTTCAGACTCGATGTAGCGCTACCTCTTGCCGTGCGGCAGCAGAGAAAATAGTCTATGGTGTGTGTGGTTTGGGTTTTTGACGATTTTCTGGGACTTCTATTCACACCGCCTGATATAGAGGTCCTGGATGTAAGGGAGCTCGGCCCCAGTAATGTATTGGGCCCTCTATAGCGCCATATGATCGAGGGCGGTGCTATTGCCATATCAAGCAGTGATGCAACCAGTCAGTATGCTCTCAATGGTACAGCTGTAGAACCATTTCAGGATATGAGGGCCCATTCCAAACTTCTTCAACTTCCTGAGGGGGAAGAGGCACTGTTGCGCCTTCTTAACGAATGTGCGTGTGTGTTTGAACCATTTTAAGTCTATAGTGATTTGGACACAGAGGAACTTGAAGCTGTCCACCTGCTCCACTGCCGCCCTGTCGATGTGGATGGGGGCGTGCTAGCCCCCTTTTTTCCTGTCATCCACGATCAGCTTCTTGGTCTTGCTGACATTGAGGGAGAAGTTGTTGTGGCACCACACTGATATAACAGAGTATTTAGTGTAGATCGTTGACTAAAAATGACAATAAAATACATTTGAATCCCACTTTAACACAACAAAATGTGAAAAACGTCAAGGGGTGGGAATGTAGTAATAAAATTCAACGTTGGGGGAACTTAGCCTAATTAAAGATACAAAACTGTCAGTGTTTACCCTTAACATGTGATGACAATAGAACCGATGAAAAACAATGACAATTACTGTACCAGGTGAACCACCCCCCTCAAAAAAGATCTTAAATCCACACTCCTATTAAGCCTCGCCACCACTCCAGGGTTCCTCCAGGTTCCCGTTTCTACATTGAACCATTAAAGGTTCCTCCACGAACCCCTCAACTAACCGAAGGTGCAAATATGAACCATTGCAACTCCAGTGTTCCTCGAATCTGGTTCATTGAGGAATTCCAGAGTTCCTCGACTCACCACTTCCATTTTAGTATCACTATTGTTTTCACTATATATTTTACCTCTTGAGGATGTCATTCGAAAACAAAATGTAAACTTTCACTGCTATGCGGATGACACACAGCTGTACATCTCAATGAAACATGGTGAAGCCCCAAAATTGCCCTCGCTAGAAGTCTGCGTTTCAGACATAACGAAGTGGATAGCTGCAAACTTTCTACTTTTAAACTCGGACAAAACAGAGGTGCTTGTTCTCGGTCCCAAGAAACAAAGGGATCTTCTGTTGAATCTGACAATTAATCTTAATGGTTGTACAGTAATCTCAAATAAAACTGTGAAGGACCTCGGCGTTACTCTGGACCATGATCTCTCTTTTGACGAACATATCAAGACTGTTTCAAGGACAGCTTTTTTTTCATCTATGTAACATTGCAAACATCAGAAACGTTCTGTCCAAAAATGATGCAGAAAAATTAATCCATGCTTTTGTCACTTCTAGGTTAGACTACTGCAATGCTCTACTTTCCAGCTACCCAGATAAAGCACTGAATAAACTTCAGTTAGTGCTAAATACGGCTGCTAGAATCCTGACGAGAACCAAAAACTTTGATCATATTACTCCAGTGCTAGCCTCCCTACACTGGCTTCCTGTCAAGGCAAGGGCTGATTTCAAGGTTTTACTGCTAACCTACAAAGCATTACATGGGCTTGCTCCTACCTATATTTCCGATTTGGTCCTGCCGTACATACCTACACATACGCTACGGTCACAAGACGCAGGCCTCCTAATTGTCCCTAGAATTTCTAAGCAAACAGCTGGAGGCAGGGCTTTCTCCTTTCGAGCTCCATTTTTATGGAATGGCCTGCCAAGAGACACAGACTCGGTCTCAACCTTTAAGTCTTTACTGAAGACTCATCTCTTCAGAGGGTCATATGATTGAGTGTAGTCTGGCCCTGGAGTGTGAAGGTGAACGGAAAGGCTCTGGAGCAACGAACCGCCCTTGCTGTCTCTGCCTGGCCGGTTCCCCTCTCTCCACTGGGATTCTCTGCCTCTAACCCTATTACAGGGGCTGAGTCACTGGCTTACTGGTGCTTTTTCATGCCGTCCCTAGGAGGGATGCGTCACTTGAGTGGGTTGAGTCACTGACGTGATCTTCCTGTTTGGGTTGGTGCCCCCCCTTGGGTTGTGCCGTGGCGGAGATCTTTGTGAGCTATACTCGGCCTTGTCTCGGGATGGTAAGTTGGTGGTTGAAGAAATCCCTCTGGTGGTGTGGGGGCTGTGATTTGGCAAAGTGGGTGGGGTTATATCCTTTCTGTTTGGCCCTGTCCGGGGCTATCATCGGATGGGGCCACAGTGTCTCCTGACCCCTCCTGTCCCAGCCTCCAGTATTTATACTACGGTAGTTTGTGTCGAGGGTGGGGGGGGGCTAGGGTAAGTTCATTATATCTGGAGTACTTCTCCTGTCTTATTCATTGTCCTGCGTTAATTTAAGTATGCTCTCTCCTTCTCTCTTTCTTTCTCTCTCTCGTGGGACATGAGCCCTAGGCATGATGACTCCTTGCTGTCCCCAGTCCACCTGTCTAGAGACAGCAGGAGCGGTAGAGATACTCTTAATGACCAGCTATGAAAAGCCAACTGACAATTACTCCTGAGGTGCTGACTTGCTGCACCCTCGACAACTACTGTGATTATTATTATTTGACCATGCTGGTCATTTATGAATATTTGAACATCTTGGCCATGTTCTGTTATAATCTCCACCCGACACAGCCAGAGGAGGACTGGCCACCCCTCATAGCCTGGTTCATCTCTAGGTTTCTTCCTAGGTTTTGGTCTTTCTAAGGAGTTTTTCCTAGCCACCGTGCTTCTACACCTGCATTGCTGTTTGGGGTTGTAGGCTGGGTTTCTGTACAGCACTGTGATATATCAGCTGAGGTTTGGCTGTGTTTAGGGCGTCATTGTATATAAGTAAATCATAATTTGTTATTTTAACTGACTTGCCTTGATATATAAAGGTTAAATAAAATAAAAATGTATACAGATGAGAAAATAAACCCTTATATTGTCTGCACATACATACTTATGTATTGTTGCAATATTGAAGATATATTTAAGAAGAAACGTTTCTGTCATTATTGAATAGTTTGTGCTTACTGGCTGATGGCTCCTGTCAATTTGAGCTGCGGACCAAGAATGTAGAGTTGCCAGCCACAATGAAAGGTAAGACAAAGATGTAATGTCAATTGAAAAGTAGAATTCTCTTTCGCCACCCCGCTCCTCAGACTCTCCTTCGCATCTCGTAATGGGAATAGGGACTAAGTTAAAACTGATCTCCTCGATCTTGATAAGGGATATGGCTGGATTGGGTTAAGATAAACCAACAATAGCCTGATCAGAGTGAAGCTTAGTTCACTTCACTTCCCTGCCTCCTCAGTCTCTTGAAAATACCCTCTGTTGATAAAACCTTTGTTCAATGAATGGCCTTTTACTTACCAAGCCATGTTTTTGTGTGTCTTTTTCATAATTCAGCTTTGTGTGTCTTCCACTAACCAGCATACAAACTGTTTTTCTGTTTGCTCTGAGTGAAAGTCTCTCATTTGATAACAAGTGTTGCCACAGGAACTTTAGAGAATGAAAGGGGAAGGCCTATACTGAAAGCAGGACCTGGGTTCAAATACTATTTGAAATCATTTAAAAGTATGTATCTGGGCTTGATTGAACTTGCCTGATGTAATATAACTAATGGAAGAGTTGCAAAGTGCAAACCCTGCCCATATGGCACTCCATGCAGACTAAAGCAAATGCTAAAAGTATTTGAAAAAAAAGATTCAATTTAAACCCAGGTCTGCTCAAAGCCAATAAACTTTTATTGATCCCACAAAACACATGCATCCTTTATCACATATTCAAGCTGTGATTTATGCCTAAGGGGTCTGTCAGTATGACTCCACCAACTAAATGAATTGATAACAGCATTATTTATAAGCATGGATGATCTTCAGACTTTCTGCAAATGTTGCCGTTCAGTGTGTTGTCAATTCGTCCTGTTTAACACATAGCTTTGCATGTTTAGAATTTTTGGGGGGTTTGTTTGTTGTGCATTGTTTTATGTGGAGACGTTGTGCAATTGAACTGCAATTTAGTGTGGCCCTGGGTGGTCAGGGTGCAATGCTTTCTCTCTCTGGGTCAAATCCAAAATTTGGGAAATGTGTGTGAACCTCACATGCATAGATGTCTATGGGAGAATGTTTCGAAACTTTGTTAGAGTTACACATAATGCATCTCAAGGATTTTACGTTTTATCCCTGTGTGACCCTCCAAAAAGAGACAGTACACTTGTGTGTGTGTGTGTGAGAGCGAGAGAGAGAGAGAGAGAATGATGAGAGCCTGCGTACCATTAGCACATACAGCTGCAGGCAGGGCTCAGACACAGACATACAGTGCCTTGCAAAGGTATTCATCCCCCTTGGCGTTTTTCCTATTTTGTTGCATTACAATCTGTAATTTAAATAGATTTTAATTTGGATATCATGTAATGGACATACACAACATATTCCAAATTGGGGAAGTGAAACATTCAAAACAGAAAAGTGGTGCGTGCATACAGTTGAAGTCAGAGGTTTACATACACCTTAGCCAAATTCATTTAGACTCAGATTTTCACAATTCCAGACATTTAATCTGAGTAAAAAATCACTGTCAGTTAGGATCACCACTTTATTTTAAGAATGTGAACCCCCAATATATGTCAAGACTTGATAAGGGCTGTCTAGCAATGACCAACAACCAATTTGCCAGAGCTTGAAGAATTCTAAAAATAATAATGTGCAAATATTTTACAATCCAGGTGTGCAAAGGTATTAGAGACTTAACCAGACAGATTCACAGCTTCTAACATGTATTGACTCAGTGGTGTGAATACTTATATAAAGGAGATATTTCTGTATTTCATTTTCTATACATGTTTTCACTTTGTCATATTGGGGTATCGAGTGTAGATGGGTGAGAAAAAACATTTATTTGATCAATTTTGAATTCAGGATGTATAACCACAAAATGTGCAACAAGTCAAGGGATATGAATACTTTCTGAAGGCACTGTATATGCTGTTGAAACTAACAACTCAAAAACCACTTGGAATTGGAGTTGTTTTTTACATCGCTGGATAGAGGACAGCCTGCTATATTTCAGTGTGTTGGATTTTGATGCGGGGGTCAACAAAACAGAAAAGGAAACGCAACACTGTTTTATCAATCAATTCTGTATATCGACATCACATTGTGATCAATAGAGCGAGCGGGGGGAAATCAGGTTGCATGTCCTGTTAAGTAAAACAGCTCAATAATAATAACATATGCCATTTAGCAGACGCTTTTATCCAAAGCGACTTACAGTCATGTGTGCATACATTCTACGTATGGGTGGTCCCGGGGATCAAACCCACTACCCTGGTGTTACAAGCGCCATGCTCTACCAACTGAGCTACAGAAGGACCACCACAAGGAATGTGGGAATAATTTGAAAAATCACTGGTTAGAGGAGAACTTGTAGAAGACAGCTGACTGACTTTTGAAGTGTTACAAAATAAAAGTGTGATATCAATTCAAAATGTTTAGCATAGTGCACAACATTGCATTAGGATGCAACATTATAACTACATAGGGAAAAAGGTTTTCAAATATGTTTTTGACACTTTTCTACTATGACATGGGGTACTTTTATTTTGAAATGATCCCAAATCCGTGACCCAGAAATGACTTGTTAGTGTTGCTATCAATATGCTGAGCTAGCTACTTTTCAATCTCGCCCACAAATTTCAAACATGCCACAATCCATAGCCTTTCCTTGTCTTTCTAGCCTTTAAATTGGCCTACTCTGTTAGTATAACTAATATTTGTCATGATTTGAGCACATACAGTGGGGAGAACAAGTATTTGATACACTGCCGATTTTGCAGGTTTCCCTACTTACAAAGCATGTAGAGGTCTGTCATTTTTATCATAGGTTCACTTCAACTGTGAGAGACGGAATCTAAAACAAAACTCCATAAAATCACATTGTATGATTTTTAAGTAATTAATTTTGTTCCTTTGCCCCCTCTGGATTACCGACCTCTACCTTACCCTGACCCTGCCTGCCTCCCGGTACTGTTGCCCCACCTCTGGTTTACTGACCCCTGCCTGCCTTGACCTGTCTATTGCCTACCTTTGTTGGGAAATTAAACTATTGTTTATTCGACGTTGTCTGCATCTGGGTCTTACCTTCATACCTTATAGGAGATGTCTCTTTCATAGCACGCAGTAAATTGGACAGTGTTGACTTTTTTGTTAAACATTTCTAGTGTTGATTCAAGAGTTAAATTAACACTGTGAAGAGTTCAATTAACACTCAGTGGCGTAAAATAACCAACGTTGGTGTTAATACCAAAGTTGAACCAAAACCACGGCAGTCATGATCATATTTCCCAGCATGCTCTATTGCAGGTTGGTTTTTAGATTTGTTTGTTTCAATATCTACGTTTTTGCATGTACATTGATTGATTAATTAATATTATGTTACACAAATATAAATTATATACATTTTTCTAAACTGTTCCAATCTGTTACTTGGACTTGTTGAACCCATTACTGAAATGGTTGTTGTAGTTTAGGTGATTTAAGGTAGTCGCGCAACTTACTCTTTCCATCACTTTGCAAGCCTAAGAGTTTCAGGGTGTAAGAAAGAAAGCCTTATGAAATATGTTACATTTGAGTTATTCAGTAGACCTTCTTGTCCAGACTGACTGACAGTAATGAGTGAAAACATTATCTCGTACTGATCTCCAGTGGGAATCAAACCCACAACTCTGGCACCATGCTCTCTCCAGTTGAGCCACACAGGACTATTTTGTATTGTCATAGCTTAAATAATTACATTTGAACGTTAACATATCCACTCAATTACTGAAGGCCACAGTATTAGGAATGAATGCATACAACAACAATGTCACTAAAAAACATAGTCATGGGTGGTACTGTTAACTCTAAAATTCACTCGAAAGGCACCTTGGGAAATATGCAAATAACACCCTACGGCAGGACTCTTATTTTTAAGTGTATAGTAAATAGGATGCCATTTGACATGCACATAAGTTGTTTTCATCCTGTTCCCATCTATTCTCAGTCTTTATTTAGCAACTACTTAATTGCTTTCTCACTCTCTGCCTTGCAAACCTGATGACCTGTAGCAGTACTTGGCTGGCCTAGTTCACTCAGGGATGGCACCGATTCAACCACTGTTGACTGTTTACTATCACGAAAAAAAAGAGAACAGGAGAGAAAGGGAACAACAGACAGAGAGAGAATGATTGTCTAAAGGTGGGAGGGCTTCCATAAAGAACTGTCACTTTTCTTGGTGTCAGTCTGTGGGAGATAACAGAGGGAGAGAGGGGGGGTTAGTTAGGGAGGGAGAGAGAGAGGGGAAAGAGGGAGGGGAGAGAGAGAGGTATGGGGAAGAAAAGGGGGGCAGAGAAGAAACAGAAATGAAAATAGTCTGAGGAAATGGGGGAGTTGGAGTACCCACCCCCACCGCCTGCACCCCCACCCAGCACACCTCCACCTCAAGATGTTCCTCTTGAGATATGTTCTGTCCCATCCTGCCCCTGCTTCTCCCTCCCAGGGGGGCACGCCCTTTGCACAGAGTGGGTATTGTTCTCCCCCTCTTCCCACTATACCTGTGCAGAGTGCCTATCACTCATATCCAACATACCATGATGGAGGGCGAGAAAGAGAGAGAACAATCAAACTGAGAAGAATAAGAGAGAGAGAGAGACAGAGAGAGAGTCCCCACCACTTTTAATAATTTCTGTCAATATTCCCACTGACCTCTCTCTCACATTCCTCCCCTCTTTGCTTATTAGCAATTTGTTAGCTTTTTCATTTCTCTGTTCAGCCCTGACTGGCTGGTTGTGGCTGCATGTTGAGCTGTGTGTTCTGATACAGGCTACAGGCAACAATGAGCTTGGGGCTATAATAAAATTATATGTACACAATAAAGAAAATAAATTACGGGTCAACATCTAAATATTTCTCCCAGCGTAGATTCTTGATCTGACTGAGTTCTAATCATGCTTGCCTCTTTGTGAACGAGTGGAATCATGAACAGGGATTTTATATTTATGCTCACCTGTGTCCCCCGATTTGCCTTTTTAGCAGCACATTCACCACTCTCTCAAAGGGCTAACTCCGCCCTCTTGCGGCACGGAGTCGGCTCAAGTAGGGAGCTAAAGGGAAAGGAAAGGGGGATACCCAGTCAGTTGTACAACTGAATGCCTTCAACTGAAATGTGTCTTATGCATTTAACCCAACCCCTCTGGATCATGCTTAGCGTGTGTGTGTGTGAGGTGCTGGACAAAAGGCATTTTTAAAATGTCCCGTGACTCCTGCCATGTCTACAGACATCCCCCAAACAAAAACTGACTGTCGGAGGATGATTGAACAACTGGTAAATAGTTAAGTGATAATTCCGAGAAGCCGGTGTTTGGAGAATATATTGGTATGGGTGTTAGGCATTGTTTGACTGTTAGTTTATTCAAATAATGATTGACATGTTTTCATTAAAGTTGTTATTTTGATACATTTATTCAGAATATTTCATCCATCCACAATATATAGTCCCTACACAAATCTAGAGTTGCTACCCAAGCCGGCTGGTCGTTCACACTTTTTGTTCCGTGTCTATGGACGTGACCCAGTCGTTTGTTTTAAATGTTTTCTGGCAACGTTCTTATACCTTGTTTGCTAACTAGACAACTAAGGTTAACTTACTGCCAGAATAAAAGGAAATTAGCTGCATTTGTTTAAGCTGTTTTCTAGTGACATTTATTTGGATAGATACTTAACAATGAGCTAAAAAGGCAACATTTTGAATATTGAAACAATTTTGCAAATGTCAGAGACACAGATAGCAAATGTCTGCTGTTGAAAACTAAATGTTTGTCTAAAATAAATGTGAGATAATGTCTAGATGCTTTTATAGTGGAGATCAAGTTTATAAAGTGCCTGGCTGGGCTGATGAGACAGTGGATTGCGCAGTCAGATGGAATGGAGTTAATAGGAACGGAGTTAATAGCCTGGTGGTAACTTGTGCAATAGACACCGGCTGGAATGTGGTTTTAACCAATCATCATGCAGGATTAGACCCACCCGTTGTATAATAAGCTGATAGATTCTGTATTTCAGTTAGCCAGATGGTTAGGTGCCGGCAGAGACTTCTATTGCAGTAACGTTGAAGGGTTCTGGCTAGTATTTTCCAGTTAGAAGGATGTAAGTAAGAAGCTAACGTTAAATGGAGTGTACCTCAGCAATTATTAAATACTCATGACAACTTTGCTTTACAGAGAGTAGGCTACTGAGATAGACAGTGATGTGTTGCTCAGTGGTGAGTCTGACGACTTGATCATACCAACAGCGTCTTTGTGCAAAATGTTACGCAGTATCATCTGAATATGTGTTCAACAAAAATTAAACTACCATTTCTGTCAAGCCATCTATGCAGACAGTTTGACACATATGTTTGATAAATCCAACTTAAGCACCACACAGAACCCACTGCCTCTGCAACGCAATATTGCAACACAAATGCAGCATTCCATTGGGAATTAATGTGCTTCTGGTACACCAAAATGCAATGACACTGTCGGTAACTATCAGGTATTTTTTAATTTCCTACTGGTTTGACCTAGCAGCTGGGTCTTTTTTAATATAATCCTTAGGTTATTTACAATTGGAGGTGTTGCTTTCAGATTTTATTGGCCAACAGTGAGAGTAAATTACATTTCTGTTCATCATGTTAAACGTACATAGTGCAAACTACAATTTTCCAAAACAAACAAAATTCATAATTGAATAATATGATTATAAATGGACATTTTGGGTATATATGGACCGATTTAATTGAAAAAAGACCCAATAGTGATGTTTATGGGACATATAGGAGTGCCAACAAAGAAGCTCGTCAAAGGTAATGAATGTTTTATATTTTATTTCTGCATTTTGTGTAGCGCCGGCTACGCGCTAATTCTTTTGTTTACGTCCCCTTCAGGTATTTTGGGGTGTTGCATGCTATCAGATAATAGGCTCTCATGCTTTTGCCGAAAAGCATTTTAAAAATCTGACTCGTTGGCGAGATTCACAACGAGTGTAGCTTTAATTGAGTACCTTGCATGTGTGTTTTAATGAACGTTTGAGTTTTAACGAGTGCTATTAGCATTTGGCGTGGTGCATTTGCATTTCCTGATGGCTGGGTGGGACGCAGACGTCTCAGGTGGCGCTAAGAGGTTAAGGTGGGATCTGCATAGGCCTTTAGGGAACCTATGCACTTCTGAAAACCTAATTGAAGCTACAAAAATGTCAACCTTAGCAGAACAGATAAAAAGGGATTACTTTTAATCCTGGTGGGTGGTTACAAAGAACTATCTGAAAGCCACGCCACACATATCTTAAAAACCCAGCACCAATAACCCACAATCAACAACCCAACCCTGCTCTTTTAAAGAAAACAACCTGACTAAGTTACCTGAACGCCTGCAACCCAGCAGTTGGGTCATCCAAACAACACAGCATTTTTTAATGTAGGAAAATAAAAAAGGTGGCGATATTGATGGTGCTCTCAATGCGTCTGAATGGGGGTCTGAAGAAAGTATGTAAAAGGAGCCGTCATCATGTGTAGCTAGTCATAATAACTATGACCACACTACATTCTGTTGGACTAAAAGCCTTCAAGAAACATTTACACTTTACATTCCTCATTTACATTTCTCAGTGACAAAAACAGAGAAAAAGACAATATGGAGTGCCCTATTTTCTTCTAACCGGTGTTAACACATAGCACCATGAACTGTGAGTACTGTAATCTCTGTGCACCAGATGTTGACCTAGAAGTGGTGGTGCTACTGTCTGCTGCTAATAGAGATGCACTGCATGTCTCTTTTAGAGAAAGGTGGTGAAAGAGAGAGGGGGAAAGGAAGGAGGCAGAGAAAAGAGGTATACTGGATGGAGGGAGTAGAGGACATGGAAGATACCATGGAAGGCTCCTCAAGGGAGCAAGAAGAGGATGGTCTACCTCATGAATTTCAGGAAACAACAAAAGCAATCCTCTTTGTAAATAAATCCGTAATCCCATTGGCTTCATTAAAACGTCCATATAACTTTTAATTCACCCGCCACTACTAGAGATTAAAGTGTATGTTGCTGACAGGGACTGAGTAAGTTAACTACAGCACGATAAAGAAAAGAGAAAATGAAAGCTATGATGGTAGCACAGTATAAGGATTATAATGGTTTTGACTTGTTGACTTATTGCCACGCCTTGGTCATTGTATTTTGTGTTTTTGTTATATGTTTGGGTAGGCCAGGGTGTGGCATGGGTTTATATGTTGTTTTTCGTATTGGGGTTTGTAGATTTTGGGATCGCGGCTGATTAGGGGTGTTGTATAGGCTTGGCTGCCTGAGGCGATTCTCAATCAGTCAGGTGATTCTTGTTGTCTCTGATTGGGAACCGTATTTAGGCAGCCTGAGTTTCGCTTTGTATTTCGTGAGTGATTGTTCCTGTCTCTGTGTTGTAGTCACCAGATAGGCTATAATTAGTTTCACGTTCCGTTCTGTTGTTTTTGTATTTAGTATCAGTTATTTCATGTACCGCGTTTTCTTTCATTAAAGTCATGAGTAACCAACACGCTGCATTTCGGTCCGACTCTCTTCCTTCAACAGACGAACGCCGTTACAGAATCACCCACCACAATCGGACCGAGCAGTGTGTAAACTGGCAGCAACAGCTTCAGCAGCGAAAGGAGGACGTTATGGATAGCAGAGGCACGGAGTATACGACGTGGGAAGAAATCGACAGGTGGGCGGCTGACCCAGAGAGAGTGCAGGAGCCCGCCTGGGATTCGCTGCAGCAGTGCGAAAAGGACTATAGGCGAATGGAGTCAAAGTAAAGGACACGCCGTCTAAAACGGAGAGGCGCTGGTATAAACAGGCAGCGACAGCTGGAGCAGCAAAAGGAGGATGAATTATTCGGAGAATGGACATGGGAAGACGTGTTGGATGGTAAAGGTTGTTACACTTGGGAGGAGATATTGGCCGGAAGAGATCGCCTCCCATGGGAACAGGTGGAGGCACTAAGGAGAGCAGAGGCAGCCGGAGATAGGAGCCGACGATACGAGGGAACACGGTTGGCAAGGAAACCCGAAAAGCAGCCCAAAAAAAATATTGGGGGGGCTAGAAGGGAGTATGGTTATGCCAGGTAGGAGACCTGCGCAAACTCCCTGTGCTCACCGTTGGGCTAAAGAGACCGGGCAGGCACCGTGTTATGCTATGGAGCGCACTGTGTTCTCAGTGCGGGAGCATAGCCCGGTGCGGCACATTCCAGCCCTTCCTATTGGCCAGGCTAGAGTGGGCATCGAGCCAGGTAAGCTTGGGCAGGCTCGGTGCTCAAGAGCTCCAGTGCGCCTGCACGGTCCGGTCTATCAAGAGCCACCTCCACACACCAGTCCTCCGGTAGCAGCTCCCCGCACCAGGCTTCCTGTGCGTATCCTCGATCCAGTACCACCAGTTCCAGCACCACGCACCAGGCCTCCAGTGCGCCTCGCCTGTTCAGTGCAGCCAGCGCTTTTCTCCTCTCCTGCGCTGTCGGAGTCTCCCGTCTGTTTAGCACAGCCAGAGCCTTTCTCCTCTCCTGCGCTGCCGGAGTCTCCCGTCTGCCCAGCACCGCCAGTGCCGCCAGTCTGCCCAGCTCCGCCAGTGCTCCCAGTCTGCCCAGCGCCGCCAGTGCTCCCAGTCTGCCCAGCGCCGCCAGTGCTCCCAGTCTGCCCAGCGCCGCCAGTGCTCCCAGTCTGCCCAGCGCCGCCAGTGCTCCCAGTCTGCCCAGCGCTGCCAATGCTCCCAGTCTGCCCAGCACCGCCAGTGCTCCCAGTCTGCCCAGCGCCGCCAGACAACCAGTCTCTTCCAGATCTGCCAGACAACCAGTCTCTTCCAGATCTGCCAGACAACCAGTCTCTTCCAGATCTGCCAGACAACCAGTCTCTTCCAGATCTGCCAGACAACCAGTCTCTTCCAGATCTGCCAGACAACCAGAATCTTCCAGATCTGCTTGTCAACCTGAATCTTCCAGTTCCGCCAGCCAGCCAGGATTTACCGGAGCCTACTACCTGCCTGAGCTTCATCTCAGTACTGGACTTCCTCTCAGTACTGGGCTTCCTCTCAGTACTGGGTTTCCTCTCAGTACTGGGCTTCCCCTCAGTCCCGGGCTGCCCATGTCCCGAGCTGCCCCTCTGTCCCGAGCTGCCCCTCTGTCACGAGCTGCTCCTCAGTTATGTGGGGACCTGGGTGAGGACTATTAGGCCATGGTCGGCGGAGAGGGTGGATTATCCCAGGACGCGAAGGGGAGGAACAAGGACATTAATGGAGTGGGGTCCACATCCCGAGCCGGAACCACCACCATGGACAGACGCCCACCCGGACCCTCCCTATGCTTTTGAGGTGCGTCCAGGAGTCTGCACCTTAGGGGGGTTCTGTCACGCCTTGGTCATTGTATTTTGTGTTTTTGTTATATGTTTGGGTAGACCAGGGTGTGACATGGGTTTATATGTTGTTTTTCGTGTTGGGGTTTGTAGATTTTGGGATCGCAGCTGATTAGGGGTGTTGTATAGGCTTGGCTGCCTGATGCGATTCTCAATCAGTCAGGTCATTCTCGTTGTCTCTGATTGGGAACCGTATTTAGGCAGCCTGAGTTTCGCTTTGTATTTCGTGGGTGATTATTCCTGTCTCTGTGTTGTAGTCACCAGATAGGCTGTAATTAGTTTCACGTTCCGTTCTGTTGTTTTTGTATTTAGTATCAGTTATTTCATGTACCGCGTTTTCTTTCATTAAAGTCATGAGTAACCAACACGCTGCATTTCGGTCTGACTCTCTTTCTTCAACAGACGAATGTCGTTACACTTATTCTTCCAAACATCTGGTCCTACATATAGCCGCCCTACATACCACAGGAAAATACACTATTGTGGACGCCCAGAACAAAGCTATTGCATTTGTGTATGTACTTTGTACTGTATGTTGCCTTTCCCTGCAGTGAAAGCTCATGATTTAGAGAGAAAAGTACACAACATGCTTCCCTCTGTGGAAAGATGTAGTGATCCTTGCCTACAATAAAAACCAAGCAGCAGTTTGATGTCTGTGCATGAAAGTGTTTCTGGGCTGGTGTGGTGGAATAGGGAGGGAGTGGTGGTGAGGAGAAAGGGGATACTGTAAAAGCAGTGCGGCAGAGGAGAGTGGAGGTGTTATAAACCAGGGCCCTACACAAAGGGCCCACTGTGCAGCAGGTCACACACTCGCTCACACAGTTCAGAAATCATCCTGGGCCCTGCCATTCTGAAATTGTCCGGCATGAATATGCATTCATATAAGACAAATAAGGAAAAAGTGAGTGCAGAAAAAGGGGTGAATGGGAGAGAAGGAGAAGATGAATGGAATGAAATGAAAGGAAGAAAAAAAGGCAGTAACACATTCAACAAGGCTTTTCTTTTCTCTGGTGACAATGTCCCATTGTTTTTGAGTCTGAGAGCAAGCAGGGGAAAAACACTGGATTTGTGGAATGTATGAGTATTATTCATTACTCTCTATTCCCCCTAATTTAAATGCAGGTCAATGTTTCTTGTCATGAGTGTTGCCCTAGGGGCAGAACTGAGCGATTTCTCCTTAGATAGGCCAGCTGCAAAGTCAAAATTGGATAAAAAATAGCTTTTTTAATAATAGCTATGCTAACATTACATAAATACAGCATTCGTTTCCCTAATCATGGGGGAATAGGGGGCTGTCTGTGCCTTGGCAGACAGCCGCACTCCCAACATCAAACCCCCCAACAGATAGGGAGGGGTGGGGGCAAAGAGGGAGTGAGAGAGACATGGAAAGAGAGAGGCAAAGAGAGAAAGAGAGGAGTCAGAGAGAGTGAAGAGAGAGATATGAGCTTATAACACACATTACCCCCAGAATACAGACCCTGTGCCTGCCCACCTCTACCATGCCCCCACAGTGCAGCCTGCAAATAAAAAGCACAAGGTACTGAACAAACACTGTGGAATTAAATAATAAAATAAAATAAACAAGGCATTCAATAGACAATTCTTCCCACTGGTCATTTGTCCCTCAATGACAACATTAAATCAGTTTATTGGTCACGTACACAGATTTCAAGTGTTATCGCTTGAATGCCTTGCAGCTTGAATCGCTATGCAGCTTGTGTTTCTAGTGCAGTAATACCTAGCAATAAAAAACACCATTTGCCTCATCTGCATATAGTTGATCAGGTTGTTGATTGTTGCCTGTGGAATTTTTTCCCACTCCGCTTCAATTGCTGTGCGAAGTTGATGGATATTGGCAGGAACTGGAATACGCTGTCGAACATGTCGATCCAGAGCATCCCAAACGTGCTCAATGGGTGACATGTTTGGTGAATATGCAGGCCATGGAAGAACTGGGACATTTGAGGTAATGGCGTTAGGATCTCATCATGGTATCTCTGTGCATTCAAATTGCCATCGATAAAATGCAATTGTGTTTGTTTTCCATAGCTTATGCCTGCCGATACTAAAACCTCAACGCCACCACGGGGCACTCTGTTCACAACATTGACATAAGCAAATCACTCACCAAGACAATGATATACACACAGAATTGTTGAAACCGGGATTCATTCACAAAGAGCACACTTCTCCAGCTAGCCAGTGGCCATCGAAGATGAGCATTTTCCCCCTGAAGTCGGTTACGACGCCGAACTGCAGTCAGGTCAAGAACCCTGGTATGGACAACAAGTACGCAGATGAGCTTCCCTGAGATGGTTTCTGACAGTTTGTGCCGAAATACGTTGCTTGTGCAAACCCACAGTTTCATCAGCTGTCCGGGTGGTTCCTCAGAGGTGGAGGTTCCTCAGAGGAAAGAAGGGGTGATCATTCTCTTCAGTGAATTACATAAAAATAAAAATGGTAAAACATTGAAAAAGTAATCAATTTGAGATAAATCTATACTAAATATATTCAAGTCACCAAATAATTGATTAAAACACACGGTCTACAGCAGCCTCAACAGCACTCTGTAGGGTAGCACCATGGTTTAGCCAGAGGACAGCTAGCTTCCATCCTCCTCTTGGTATATTTAATTCAACACAAAACCTAGGAGGCTCTTGGTTCTCACCCCCTTCCATAGACTTACACAGTAATTATGACAACTTCCAGAGGACGTCCTTCATACTATCAGAGCTCTTGCAGTATGAACTGATATATTGTCCACTCAATCAAAGGATCAAATAATTAATCTAGTACTGAAAGCATAAGCTACAGCTAGCTAGCACTGCAGTGCATAAAATGTGGTGATTAGCAGACTCAAAGAGAAAGAAAGACAATAGTTGAACAGTTTAATTTCTTTAAATTAAGGAGAATCAAGAGAGAGATTCTCATTTTTTTCACTTTCAGTTTCACTGAACTAGCAAATGCAGCTGGCTAGTTTAGTTGCTCAAACAGAGGGATGCTATGTTAGCTAGCTGGCTATGACTATCCAACACAACACTGGAACTCTTCCAATTCAACGTAAGCTTTTGGTTTTATTAATATATTGCCACTGGGGCACGCAAGTGTAACTGCTTACTGACTATACACTAACATTACTGCATGACTGTAGCAGGTTTACTAATGCATTAGTTCTATTAGCTATGTTGACTAGGACGTTAGTTTAGCTAATATGGGGACAACGCTATAGGCTGCTTGTTAGCAGTTATGACCTTGCTTGGCCTGTAAAGTTTTTTTTGCCTGTTCACATACAGCTAATGTGTTATTTATTGAAGTTCACAAACGAAGGGAACGGTGAGAGGAGGAGAGTGCATAGAGGCTAGAATGACTACAACGTGGCTGCTATGAAAGTGAACTGTGATCAGGGGTGTACTCATTCCGCCAATTCTGTTGAAAAACTTTTCTTAAACGGAAGCAAATGAAACAGGGATAATGAAAATGCCTGAATTTGTCCGAAAGAAACTCTTGTTTGCAACTTTTGGACTAATGATTACACCCTAGATAAGCTAGATGCAGGCAAGAGTGTGCAAGGCGGTATTGAATTTGTCACTGTCTGTCCATATGTCACTGTATGTCATCTCAAATGTTTTTCTCTACCTGTGTGCACCTACTTTGTAAACTTTCATTCATAGGCTAGGTTGTAGCAACCTCATGATGGGTGTAGAGAACATTTGTGTATCATGTAGTGGCCTAAACCTATTGATGTTACATTAAATGGAATCCACCTTGTTACAGCAATAAAATAAATAAATAAATAAAATAAAAATTGTCCTTCCTCATCATAAACGGCACTGACCGCCACTGCTGGACTGGCATGGTTACACATGGTCTGTAGTTGTGAGGCCGGTTGGAGGCGGCTTATGGTAGAGAAATGAACATTAAAATCTCTGGCAACAGCTCTGGTGGACAATCCTGTAGTCAGCATGCCATTTGCATGCTCTCTCAAAACTTGAGACACCTGTGGCATTGTGTTGTGTGAAAAAACTGTACATTTTAATGTGGCCTTTTATTGTCCCCAACACAAGGTGCACCTGTATAATGATCATGCTGTTTAATAACTCTCGAAAGTCTATGCTCTGTCTAGATCATTTAGCTATTTGATTTAGAAGTTTGACAGCCTGAAGTATAAAACAACATATACTAAATGTACTATATATGGGGCGGCAGCGTAGCCTAGTGGTTAGAGCGTTGGACTAGTAACCGGAAGGTTGTGAGTTCAAACCCCTGAGCTGACAAGGTACAAATCTGTCGTTCTGCCCCTGAACAGGCAGTTAACCCACTGTTCCCAGGCCGTCATTGAAAATAAGAATATGTTCTTAACTGACTTGCCTGGTTAAATAAAGGTAAAATGAAAAAAATATATATATTTGATTTACAAGCCCATTGAATAACTGTCCCCCCCAAAAAAGGAATGAAGTTTGTTCTGAAGTGTCTGTCCTCTATCTGAGCGATATAAGAAAGATCAGGAAATGTTTTTACATGTACAGTACAACTCAAAAGTTTGGACACACCTAGTATATATGCCATTTAGTAGATGCTTTTATCCAAAGCGACTTACAGTCATGTGTGCATACATTCTACGTATGGGTGGTCCCGGGAATCGAACCCACTACCCTGGCGTTACAAGCGCCATGCTCTACCAACTGAGCTACAGAAGGACCTAGTCATTCCAGGGTTTTTCTTCATTAATAGGGACAACATCAAATCTATGAAATAACACATGGAATCATGTAGCAACCAAAGAGTGTTAAACAAATCAATATAAACTCAGCAAAAAAATAAACTTCATCTCACTGTCAACTGCGTTTATTTTTTAGCAAACTTAACATGTGTACATTTTTGTATGAACAACAAGATTCAACAACTGAGACATAAACTGAACAAGTTCCACAGACATGTGACTAACAGAAATGAAATAATGTGTCCCTGAACAAAGGGGGGGTCAAAATGAGAAGTAACAGTCAATATTTGGTCTGGCCACCAGCTGCATTAAGTACTGCAGTGCATCTCCTCCTCATGTACTGCACCAGATTTTCCAGATGTTACCCCACTCTTGTTGACAAACTATAGTTTTGGCAAGTCTGTTTGGGCATCTACTTTGTGCATGAAACAAGTCAGTTTTTCAACAATTGTTTACAAACACATTATTCCACTTAAAATTCACGACATCACAAGTCCAGTGGGTGGGTCAGAAGTTTACATACACTAAGTTGACTGTGCCTTTAAACAGCTCTGAAAATTCCAGAAAAGTATGTCATGGCTTTAGAAGCTTCTGATAGGCTAACTGACATCATGGAGGTGTACCTTTGGATGTATTTCAAGGCCTACCTTCAAACTCAGAGCCTCTTTGCTTCACATCATGGGAAAATCAAAAGAAATCAGCCAAGACCTCAGATTTATTTATTTTTTGTCGACCTCCACAAGTCTGGATCATCCTTGGGAGGAATTTCCAAACGCCTGAAGGTACCACATTCATCTGTACAAACAATAGTATGCAAGTATAAACACCATGGGACCCCACAGGCATCATACCACTCAGGAAGGAGACGTGTTCCGTCTCTTAGAGATTAACATACTTTGGTGAGAAAAGTACAAATCAATCCCAGAACAACAGCAAAAAACCTTGTGAAGATGCTGGAGGAAACAAATACAAAAGTATCTATATCGACAGTATAACAAGTCCTATATCGACATAACCTGAAGGCCGCTCAGCAAGGAAGAAGCCACTGCTCCAACACAACATTCTATGTTGTGTGTCTGGTTTGTCTATTTCTATGTTTGCCCTGATATGGTTCTCAATCAGAGGCAGGTGTTAGTCATTGTCAATGATTGGGAACCATATTTAGGTAGCCTGTTTTGTGTTGGGTTTTGTGGGTGGTTGTCTCGTGTCAGTGTTTGTACCACACGGGACTGTTTTGGGTTTTCATGTTTCTTGTTTTGTAGTCTATTTCTTGTATAGTTTCGTTATTAAAAGAAACCATGAATTATAACCACGCTGCGTCTTGGTCCGATCCCTACTACACCTCTTCTTCGGAGGAAGAGGAAGAAAAGAGAACCGTTACAATAATAACCATCATTATGTTTGGATGAAAAAGGGTGAGGCTTGCAAGCCGAAGAACACTATGCCAACCGTGAAGCACGGGGTTGGCAGCATCATGTTGTGGGGGTACTTTGCTGCAGGATGGACTGGTGCATTTCACAAAATAGATGGCATCATGAGGGTGGAAAATTATGTGGAAATTAAAGCTTGGTTGCAAACCGGTCTTCGAAAAGGACAATGACCCCTAGCATACTTCCAAAGTTGTGGTAAAATTGCTAAAGGACAACAAAGTCAAGGTATTGGAGTGGCCATCAGAATGCCCTGACCTCAAATCTATAGAACATGTGTTGGCAGAACTGAAAAAGCTTGTGGGAGCAAGGAGGCCTACACACCTGACTCAGTTACACCAGCTCTGTCAGCAAGAATGGGCCAAAATTCACCCAATTTATTGTGGGAAGCTTGTGGAAGGCTACCTGTAACGTTTGACCCAAGTTAAACAATTTAAAGGCAATGCTAGCAAATACTAATTGAATGTATGTTAAGAATGTGATGAAAGAAGTAAAAGCTCAAATAAATAATTCTCTATTATTCTGACATTTCACATTCTTAAAATAACGTGGTGATCCTAACTGACCTTAATCAGGGAATTTTTACTCTGATTAAATGTCAGGAATCATGACAAACTGAGTATAAATGTATTTGACTAAGGTGGATATAGACACTTTATACCTGTTTTCTCTAGGCCTTGAAATACATCCACAGATACACCTCCAATGAACTCAAATGATGTCAATTAGCCTATCAGTAGCTTCTTAAGCCATGACATTTTCGGGAATTTTCCAAGCTGGTACAATCAACTTAGTGTATGTAACTTCTGTCCCACTGGAATTGTGATACAATGAATTATAAGTGAAATAATCTGTAAACAATTGTTGTAAAAATTACTTGTGTCATTCACAAAGTAGATGTCCTAACCGACTTGCCAAAACTATAGTTTGTTATTAACAAGATATTTGTGGAGTAGTGGAAAAGCAAGTTTTAATGGCTGTGCATATATATATACTCACACACAGTGCCTTCAGAAAGTATTCATACCCCTTGACTTATTCCACATTTTGTTGTATTAGACTGAACACATGTTTTTAGAATTGTTTGTATATTTATTTAAAATTAAATACAGATATCTCCTTTACATAAGTATTTACACCCCTGATTCAATACTTTGTAGAATAACCTTTGGCATCGATTACAGCTGTAAGTACATTTTACATTTACATTTAAGTCATTTAGCAGACGCTCTTATCCAGAGCGACTTACAAATTGGTGCATTCACCTTATGACGTCTTTCTGGGTAAGTTTCTAAGAGCTTTCCACACCTGAATTGTGCAACATTTGCCCATTATAATTTTTTTGAATTTTTCAAGCACTGTCAAATGTGTTATTTATCATTGCTAAGCAACCACTTTCAGGTCTTGCGATAGTTTTTCAAGTAGATTTGTTTCAAACTGTAACTCGGCCACTCAGGAACATTAACAGTCTCTTTGGTAAACAACTCCAGTGGAGATTTGGCCTTGTGTTTTAGGTTATTGTCCTGCTGAAATGTGAATTAATCTCCCAGTGTCTGGTGGAAAGCAAACAGAACCAGGTTTCCTCTAGAATTTTGCCTGTTCTTCAGTCCATTCCTTAAATTTTTTTGTCCTGAAAAACTCTCCAGTCCATAACAATTGCAAGCATACCCGTAACATGATGCAGCCACCACTATGCTTGAAAATATGGAGAATGGTACTCAGTCATGAGTTGTATTGGATTTGACCCCAACATAATACTTTGTATTCAGGATAAAAAGTTAATTGTTTTGACACATTTTTTGCAGTATTACTTCAGTGCCATTGTAAACATGATGCATGTTTTGGAATATTTTTATTCTCACTCTGTCAGTTAAGTTAGTATTGTGGAGTAATGGTGAAATCCCTGAGTGGTTTTCTTCCTCTCTGGCAACTGAATTAGAAAGGACACCTGCAATTTTGTAGTGACTGGGTGTATTGACACACTATCAAAAGTGTAATAAATAACTTCACCATGCTTTAAAGGATATTCAGTGTCTTCTTTTTTTTACCAATTGGTGCCCTTCTTTGTGAGGCATTGGAAAACCTTATTGGTATTTGTGGTTGAATCTGTGTTTGAAATTCATTGCTTGACTGAGGGACCTTACATATAATTGTATGTGTTGGGTACAGAGATGAGATAATCATTAAAAATAATGGTAAACTTATCACAACTCAGGATATGACCCAGATGCAGACACGGGAGGCTGATAATACAGTTCTCAGATTATTTATTGTAAACACGGGGCAGGCCGAGGGCAAGCAGAGATTTGTAATCAGGTCAGAGTCAGACAGGTACAGAACGGCAGGCAGGTACGGGGTCAGGGCAGGCTCATGGTCAGGGCAGGCAGAATGGTCAGAACCGGAAAAAACTAGGAAACACAACTAGAGAAACAGGAAGGCGGTAAGACGCTGGTAAGACCTGACATGACAAGACAAACTGGCAACAGACAAATAGAGAACACAGGTATGAATAAACAGGGGATAATGGGGAAGATGGGTGACACCTAGAGGGGTGGAGACAAGCACAAAGACAGGTGAAACAAGCACAAAGACAGGTGAAACAGATCAGGGTGTGACAAAACTATTATTCCATGCAATTTATGTGACTTGTGAAGAAATTATTTACTCCTGAACTTATTTAGGCTTGTCATAACAAAGGGGTTGAATACTTATTGACTCAAAACATTTCCTACTTTCATTTTTAATTGATAAAAAATCTCTTAAAATTATGGCAAGGCGATCCCCAAGGGGAACTCCACCCCCCCATTCAGATGAAAAGGTGGCACAGGGAATTCAAAAATATTCTTTAGAAATATTTAACTTTCACACATCCAATACCTCAAATGAAAGATAAACATCTTGTTCATCTACCCATCATGTCCGATTTTTAAAATGTTTTACAGCGAAAACACAACATATATTTATGTTAGACCACCACCAAATCAAAGGAAAAAGGCAGCCATTTTTTCCAGCCAAAGATAGTCACAAAAGCAGGATTAGAGATAAAATGAATCACTAACCTTTTGTAAATATTCATCAGATAACAGTCATGACATGTTACACAATACGTTTATGTTTTGTTCGATAATATGCATATTTATATCCACATATCTCGGTTTACATTGACGCCATGTTCAGAAATGCCTCCAAAATATCCGGAGGAATTATAGAAAGCTACGCCAGATAACAGAAATACTCATCATAAACTTTGACTAAAGATACATGTTCTACATATAATTAAAGAAACACTGGTTCTTAAATGCAATCGCTGTGTCAGATTTTTTTAAAACGTTACAGAAAAAGCCTACCATGCAATAATCTGAGACATCGCTCAGACGTAAAAGTATTTCTCCGCCATGTTGGAGTCAACAGAAATATGAAATTACATCATAAATATTCCCTTACCTTTGATGATCTTTCATCAGAATGCAGTGCAAGGAGTCCTAGTTCCACAATAAATCATTGTTTTGTTCCATAATGTCCAATACTAGTGTCCAATTAGCTGCTTTTGCTACCACTTTCAGCTCACGTGCCCAAAAACTGATGCTGGTCCAAGACTATTCGCACGAAAACTTCAAAAAGATATATTCCAGGTCAAATAAACTGGTCAAACTAAGTAGAGAATCAATCTTCAAGATGTTATTTTCATATATATCCAATAACGTTCCAACCGGATCATACGTTTTCAGCTGCAGCCAAATGGAACGACGGTGGCACCCACAGAGAAATGCGTCACAGGAAAATGGAATTCTGTTGGGACAGTGATTATTTCCCCTCCCATTTGGTTAAAGTTCACACCAAAGGCTCCATTCCACTTTCTACTGAATGAGGCGTAGGAAGTGCTACCAGATCCATATCTTGTTGGGAAAGGAGGGGACGAGGACTTCAAAGTTGACCCACATTCAGAATTTCACTTCTTGTTTGGAAGATTGCCTGCCCTATGAGTTCTGTTATACTCACAGACATAATTCAAACAGTTTTAGAAACTTAAGAGTGTTTTCTATCCGATAGTAATAATAATATGCATATATTAGCAATCTAGGACAGAGTAGAATGCAGTTCACTATGGGCACGCAATTCATCAAAAGTGAAAATACTGCCCACTATCCTCAACAAGATTAAAACATAATTCCACGTAGACATTATGGGGTGTTGTGTGTAGGCCAGTGACAGAAAATCTAAATTAAATCAATTTTAAATTCAGACTCTGACACAACAAAATATGGAAAAAGTGATGTGTGAACACTCTCTGAAGGCTCTGTATATGATGTTTATATACAGTATGGACAGAAAAGCTGTGTTATATAGGATGAGCCATGACTAGAATTCAGTATATATACAGTGCCTTGCGAAATGGGAAAACATTTCATTCTCTCGATGTGCAAAACTGATAGAGACATACCCCAAGCGACTTACAGTTGTAATCGCAGCAAAAGGTGGCGCTACAAAGTATTAACTTAAGGGGGCTGAATAATTTTGCACGCCCAATTTTTCAGTTTTTGATTTGTTAAAAAAGTTTGAAATATCCAATAAATGTCGTTCCACTTCATGATTGTGTCCCACTTGTTGTTGATTCTTCACAAAAAAATACAGTATTATATCTTTATGTTTGAAGCCTGAAATGTGGCAAAAGGTCGCAAAGTTCAAGGGGGCCGAATACTCTCGCAAGGCACTGTATATAAAGTGGGTAAAAGTGGGTAAAAGTATGCTAACATTATTAAAGTGACCAGTGTTCAACAACTATGTATATAGGGCATTAGTCTTTAAGGTGCAGGGTAGAGTACTAGGTGGTAACATAGTGTTGCGCTGTTGGCGGTAGGTGCACTTGATTCAGGAGCCCTGCACACCGTTAAACAAAGTGTTAATTTTGAGATTTAATAACTTTTAAAACCATGATAAAAGAATAGAGCAAAGCGCTGCTGTTTTTACGAGTGACTTCATGTCTACATTTTTATTCAGCGCTGTCAATGTTTTTATTTAACACTATTACAAAACACGCTTCTCCCTACTTCCACTCAAGCTGAAGCTGCAATAAATTAGTAGCCAAGTGTATCGATAGCCCTCCATTGTTATTATTATTATTAGTAGCTTGACGTTTCTATTTTAGAAACGAGGAATATTTCACTTTCTCTGTCGAGTTTCACCATAGGTGGAAGTCGGTGTCCCCTCTCTCTGGTCAGTCTCACCAGAGGAAAAGAATGAGAGAGCAGGGAAAATGAGAGGCCCTCTGCTGCTTTTTCCCTCCCTCTGCTGAGAGTAATGCCGTGTTCAAAACAACTCGTAACTCTTCGACTTCTGACTTCAAGACAACTAGAAACTCTGAAAAGAACAAGATCCAACTGGGAAAAATCGCTTTGAACGGTCATCAAACTCGGAATTCCAAGTTGGAAAGCTCCAACTTTCAAACCTGAAGATCACTGATTTGACATCGCTTTTTCCCCCCCAACTCGCAGTTTTCTTGAAAGCACCATGCTCATCAGATGCAGGTACTATAAAATGATGCAGGTCCAGGTCCAAATAAAACATGTAATTATTTGCAAATTATGTCAATTTATGCTCAGCTGTGCCTTGCAAGTGCTACACCAATTGATCTATTTTGTTATCAAAGCTTGAGTTTTGAATTATAATATGGTCTGATAATAACAATATTGGCAGGCCAGGCATATAGCCAATATACTGTAATAATGTATTAGGCCTACTACACAAACCTCATTCCTACATAACTGTTTTTTTAGGTTAATGTTACATTTAAGTCATGTTTAAAAAGTCTGAGCAGTAGAGCTCGGCTTGCTTTTTGACTGCGAAAGTGTCGCACACTAATCTGTTTTGTCTTTGTGCTTGTTTCCACCCCCTCCAGGTGTTGCCCAAATGTCCCATTATCCCCTGTGTATTGTACTGCCAGTTCGTCTTTTTGGGGCTTACCAGCGTGCTTTCCCGTCTTCCTGTTTCACAAGTTCTGTTTCCTAGTTTTTCCCGGTTCTAACCACGAGGATGACTGAAGTCCTGTACCTCTCTGACTCTGTCCAGATTACGGAGCTCTGCCTAGTGCGTACAACACGTAACACACAAATCATTTCACACAAAGACATGAGGGGGAACAGAGGAATAAATACATCTAGTGTGATTGGGGAATGCAAACCAGGTGTGAATGGAACAAGACAAAACAAATGGATAATAGAAAAATGGAGCGGCGATGGCTAGAAAGCCGGTGACGTCGACCACCGGTGACGTCGACCGCCGGTGACGTCGACCGCCGGTGACGTCGACCGCCGAACACCGCCCGAACAAGGAGAGGGGCCGACTTTGGGCAGAAGTCGTGACACTTACCATGAAAAGCTTACTTACAAGCCCTTAACCAACAATGCAGATATCAGAAAATAAGAGGTAAGAAAATATTTACAAAAATAAAAAAAAAATAGTAACACAATAAAATAGCAATAACGAGGTTATATACAGGGGGTACCGGTACCAAGTCAATATGCAGGGGTACAGGTTAGACTTAAGCCATTCCTCACATTTCAAACCATATGAAAGTCAATTAATTCAATGAAGCAGTTAGTTGAGTACCTCCCTTTTTATTCACGCTGGTCTGGAGCATGGCTGGGTGTGCTCGCATTGTATCCCCAACTACCCTTCAGCAGTTAAATGTGGTAACCAAAAAGAGTCTGGTCCATCCTGAATACACCATAGGTGTTACTACCAACTTGAGGATCAGTTCATAGTGTGCTCCACTGCTTTCTCTACCAGCAAGCTATATACAACGCCGCAGGTAAGCTATGTTCTTGTGGCTCTGACTTAATAATTTGGTTTTCAATGATTGCGTCCCAGCCTCGTCGGTTATTTCTTTCCCAGGCTAAGCATTAAAGTGCTTAATTGAACCCTTAATTGAGGTGCAACCTTTGACCTTCTGTTTGCACACCGCCACAGCTGTTGTTACCCCAGGTTACCTGGATTAGATTGAGAGGACTGTTCAAAACAATGCGTGCTGATGTGAACCAGAGGTCATCAAAAAGACTCACAACTGACTTCTAACTGAACCTGTAGTACCAAACATGTCAAAGAAAACTACATTACCCATGAATCAATGCCATAGCAAAGATCTCAATGACTAGTACATGGTGCCACAGAGTCTAGCATGAGCGGAGGTGACAGAGGGTATGTGGCTGTGCCTTCAGAGCTCCAGACAAATACCAAAACACATTCAGCTGTGGCAGCTAAACAGATGCCTGACCGGGTCTGTAGTAGTAAATGCATACCACTGTGCTGCCATCCGTTTCCTTATGTTCTGTTGACAGGAAGTCCTGCCTAGTCAGAGGCCTTGATTGGCGCAACAACCCGAAGGGACCTGCATTTTGGAAGAGAGGATTTTCCTGGACAAATCATATTCAGTTAACTTGACTTGAGAGACAGCTCCTAAATCCAGAGAAAGCAGGTACATGATATGCCATGGGGTGTTCTCCATTAATTTGAGCACCAGATAAATCCACTTGTCTTTCCACGCAGTTGAGAACCTCTCAAACACCCCCAAAAGGTTATACAGCTGCACCATCGAGAGTATCCTGACCGGTTGCATTGCATCACTGCTTGGTATGGCAACAGCTCGGCATCTGACCGTAAGGCACTACAGAGGGTAGTGCGTATGACCCAGTACATCACTGGGGCCAAGATTCCTGCCATCCAGGACCTATCTACTAGGTGGTGTCCAATGAAGGCCCAAAAAATTGTCAAGGACTCGATGCACCCTCATAGACTGTTTTCTCTGCTACTGCATGGCAAGCAGTACCTGAGCACCAAGTCTAGGACCAAAAGGCTCCTTAAAACAGCTTCTACCCCCAAGCCAAAAGACTGCTGAACAATTAATCAAATGGCCACCCGGACTATTTATGTTGACCCCCTCAACCGCTGATGATACTCGCTGTTTGTCATCTATGCATAGTCACTTTACCCCTACCTACGTGTAAAAATGACCTTGACTAACCTGTACCCTTGCATATTGACTCGGTACCGGTAACCCCTGTATATAGCCTTGATAATGTTACTTTATTGTGTTACATTTAATTTTATTTTGTACTTTAGTTTATTTAGTAAATAATTTCTTAACTCTTTCTTGGTTAAGGACTTGTAAGTAAGCATTTCACGGTAAGTTCTACACCTGTTGCATGTGACAAATAAAATGTGAATAGATTTGGCTGGGCTGTCTCCGTCCTCTCCCTCCCCCAGACATTGGCTCCTAATATGGGCCTCATCGTGTGGGAGCTTCGCCTCTGTCACACACACCTGGTCCAACTCCAGGGCCTATGACTTAAAAAGCTGTCAGTCAAACTCCGCCCGGGTTAAGCTTCTATGTGCTGGAGCCCGGGGGCGGCATTTCACCGCCCTCCACACCCCTCCTCCTCCAGCCCTCCGCTAGAGCCTGTGCAGGGATATCACCCCCCTCAGGCACAAAAACACTGGGTACTGTGCACTGATTCACCTTAAGTCTCTCTCTATCGTTCCGTTCCTGCTCCCAGCTGTTCCTCATTCTCCTAACGACCTCGTTTACTCTTTCACACCTGTCCCCTAGTTTGCCCTCTGATTAAGTCTCTATTTCTCTCTCTGTTTCTGCTTCTGTCCTTGTCGGATCCTTGTTTGCTGTTGCTGTGTTCTTGTTCCGTCCTGTCGTGTTTTGCCTTCATCAGATGCTGCGTGTGAGCAGGTGTCTCTGTCAGCTACGGCCCGCTCCCTCCCGAAGGGACCTGCAGTCTGTTGCCGCTTATCCTGTTATTCCCCTCTACAACTAGAGGATTTCTGTTATCCCCGTTTGGACATTTCCTGTTAAGGATTGAGGATTATGTTATTTTCTGTTTGGACTTAAATAAACTCTGTTTCTGTTAAGTCGCTTTTGGGTCCTCACTCACCTGCATAACAGTACCAGCCAAATTCCCTGTCAGGGTAACACCTTGGAGAGAGGGAGGGAGAGTTAGGGAGAGTTGTGGAGTAGAGGTGAGGAGGTTGGTTAGAAGGAGAGAGAGAGACTGAATAATTACATCTGCATACTAAGTAGTAACATTTATTATTATTCCAAGTAGTAGTTGTAAGGGTAGTAGGTGTGGTAGTAGTAATGATAACGGTAGTTGTAGTACTGATATAATGGTGATGATAACAATGGCTGTGTCCGAATACCCACACTTGCGTGCTAAATAGTAGGCCGTTTCAGTATGCAAAAAAATGTAGTTTAATCGTATGTGACATTTTCCGAAAATCGTATGTACTTTAAATGCCCGGAAGTCATACTCATTTTGGCTTTTCATCTAGTAGAATTAACTGTACACACACATTTCACAGCCACAATGCATTGGAAGAGGGGACTGTGAGTTTTGATCAGTGGTGTAAAGTACTACTTATCTGTACTTTACTATTTATATTTTTACTTTTACTTTTATTCCACTACATTCCTAAAGAAAATAATGTACTTTCTACTCCTTACATTTTCCCTGACACCCAAAAGTACTTGTTACATTTTGAATGCTTAGTAGGACAGGAAAATAGTCTAATTCACGTACTTATCTAGAGAACATCCCTGGTCATCCCTACTTTCTCTGATCTGGCAGACTCATTAAACACAAATGCTAGCTATCCATGAATTAAAAAAACATGAAAATCGTGTTGTCTGGTTTGCTTAATATAATACATTTGAAATGATTTATACTTTTACTTTTGATACTACATTTAAAAACAAATATTTTAGACTTTTACTCAAGTAGTATGTAATGGGGGACTTTCACTTTTACTTGAGCCATTTTCTTTTAAATTGTCTTTACTTTTATAAGTATGAAAATGTGATACTTTTTCCACCACTGGTTTTGATAGCTAGATCTCTAAACAACAAAACAACTTGAAAGATGGCAAAGAGCGAAACTTTTGCGGTGGTGTTCAAATGTAAGTGTCACACCTGCTCCAGCTCTCTCTCTCTGGCGTTCAAAGGGGCCAGGCTGCCCTTCTTATGCACACCTGTCACCATCATTACTCGCAGTTGCTCAATATTGGTCTCACCTGGACTCCATTAATTTGTTGATTACCCTTCTATATTTGTCTGCTCCTCAGTTTGTTCCCGGTGTCAGCATTGATGTCATTATTTTCGTTGTTCCTGTTCTACGTCCGTTGTTTATTAAATATTCACTCCCTGTACCTGCTTCTTGTCTCCAACATCGATCCTCACAGTAAGTCGTTTTTGTTCTCCTTAAAATGATCACGACTATTTTGACTAAGTGGAGTTGCAAAAACCATCAAGTGCTATGATGAAACTGGCTCTCATGAGGACCGCTACAGGAAAGGGGGACTCCGAGTACCTCTGCTGCAGAGGATAAGTTCATTCGCGTTAACTGCAACTCAGATTGCAGCCCAAATAAATGCATCTCAACACATCTCAACATCAACTGTTCAGAGGAGACTGCGTGAATCAGACCTACATGGTCAAATTGCTTCTAAGAAATCACTACTAGAGGACACCAATATGAAGAGACTTGCTTCGGCCAAGAAACACAAACAATGGACATTAGACCTGTTGAAATCTGTCCCTTGGTCTGAGTCTATTTCGGTTCCAACCGAGCCTTTGTGAGATGCAGAGTAGGTGAACGGATGATCTCCGCATGTGTGGTTCCCACCGTGAAGCATGCAGGATGAGGTGTGATGGAGCGGGAGTGCTTTTCTGGTGACACTGTCTGTAATTTATTTAGAATTCAAGAAACATTTAACCAGAATGTCTACGACAGCATTCTGCAGGGATACTCCATCCCATCTGGTTTAGAGTTAGTCCCATTATCATTTGTTTTTCAACGGGTAAATGACCCAACACACCTCCAGGCTGTGTAAGGGATATTTGACCAAGAAGTAAAGTGACGGAATGCTGCAGCAGATGACTTGGCCTCCACAATCACCCTACCTCAACCCAATTGAGATGGATTGGGATAAGTTGGACCACAGTGTGAAGGAAAAGCAGCCAACAAGTGCTCAGCATACTGTATGTGGGAACTCATTCAAGACTGTTGGAAAAGCATTCCCCATGAAGGTGGTTGAGAGAATGCCAAGAGTATGCAAAGCTGTCATCAAGGCAAAGGGTGACTACTTTGAGGAATCTCAAATATAAATATATTCCATAGTTGTGATATAAAAATAAAGAAATACCCTGGAATGAGTAGGTGTGTCAACTTTTGATGGGTACTTTACATTTGATAATGTTACATCTACTGTTGTGTTTTACTTTCAACATTCAAAAATGCATTCTCTCATCTGAGCTATCTTGTAGGTGCATGGTGTCACGTTCTGACCTACGTTCCTTTGTTTTGTCTTTGTTTTAGTATGGTCAGGGCGTGAGTTGGGGTGGGCAGTATATGTTCCTTTTTCTATAATTTGGGATTTCTGTGTTTGGCCTGCTATTGTTCTCAATCAGAGGCAGCTGTCAATCGTTGTCCCTGATTGAGAACCATACTTAGGTAGCCTGGTTTCACTTTTGAGTTGTGGGGGATTATTTTCCGTGTCGGTGTTTGTTCCATACCGGACTGTTTCGTTTGTTTCGTTTATTCACGTTGTTATTTTGTATTTTAGTGTTCAGGCAAATAAACAAGATGAACACTTACCACGCTGCGCATTGGTCCTCCGATCCTTCCTACTACTCCTCTTCGTCAGTGTTAGTTGTGGTGGTAGCATTCATTTTAGTAGTATTAATAGTAACGTGTTAATTTTCCATGTTTAGCCTATTATTGTCACTAGGGTTAGGGTTAGTATTACAACTGCATACATTGATGCATTGGCAATATCTATGCAATGTTTTCATGCCAATAAAGCAATTCAATTAGAGAGAAAGAGCTATTAAATGAAGAAGTATTCGTATTATTTTTAAGTGTCACTCAAAGGACTCTAGTCTTTTGGTGCACGTGAATCAGTGCACGCTCCTTGTTGTTTTTCTCCGGTATTGAAAACAGTTTATTCTGTCTTTAATTTTATAGATTATTTACATATTAGAGTACCTGAGGTTGGATTAGAAACGTTGTTTGAAATGTTTGGACCAAGTTTACAGGTAACTTTTTAGATCCTTTGTAGGCATGTTGGGCGAGTTGGAACAGGTGTATTGCTGAATCAAACCCGCCAAATAAATAGACATTTTTGGGATATAAAGAAGGACTTTATCGAACAAAACGACAATCCATTGTGTAACTAGTGGAAGCCCTAGGAAGTGCATGCTCATTCATATCTCACTGGGCACGCTATTCATCCAAAAGTTAAAATGCTGCCCCCTATCCCCAAAAGGTTTTAACCTCTCTAGGGTATGTGCTCATCTGGCCAACATCCAGTGAGGTTGCAGAGCGCCAAATTCAATTACAGAAATGCTCATTATAGTAAACAAAACATATTATACAAAGGTTTAAAGGTTAACTTCTTGTTAAACCAACCACAGTGTCATATTTATAAAATGCTTTTCGGCGAAAGCATACCTAGCTTAGAACATACCTAGCCCAGAACATAGCTCAGTTGACAAATTATTACAAACAGTAACCAGCCAAGCAGAAGCGTTACAAAACTCAGAAATAGAGATACATTTAATCCCTTACCTTTGGATGATCTTCATATGGTGTTAATCAGAAGACATTCATTTACTCAATAAATGTTCCTTTTCTTCGATGAAGTCTCTTTATATCTAAACACCTCCATTTTGTTAGTGCGTTTTCTTCAGTAAGGGAAGTCCCCCCTGTATTGGACAAAAATGAATGGCAAGTCATTGGCATCGGACAAACCATATACACATTGGCCAATACCACCCAATTCGGCATTGATTCATGCAAAGTGTATTGCAAATGCCATATGGCAATTGCCAGTTGTAAACACTTTAAAAATTCAACAGGGGGCGAATGCGCTCCACCGGGGTTTTTCATATTGGAAATGTAACCCAAGTCAACGTCCAAAAGTAAAATTTTGAAAAAATGCATTTTTTGTCAAACTTATCACCCCTTAAAAAAGTGCTTTCTGGGCCGTTTTTCGAAATTCTTTGATTTTTTTTGTCAATTACACATGTGTAAGAACTGTATGAATATACTTTTGTCCAATTTTATTATCATAATTTTTTTATTTTTACATGCGCATAAGGAATATGTTTTGTCCAATTTCAATATGATTTCATAGGAAGTCAAAAGTCAAAAGTCAAAAATGTCAAAATTTTGTAAACTTCACACACCCTTAAAAAAGTGCTTTCTGGACCGTTTTTCGAAATTCTTTCGATTTTTTTGTCAATTACACATGTGTAAGAACTGTATGAATATACTTTTGTCCAATTTTATTCTCATATTTTTTTATATATTTTTTTAAATTGTGCATAAGGAATTTTTTGTGGGCCAAATGACATAAGAAATTTGACATGCTCAAAAATCCTGCAGAAATGCAAAATTGACTGGCCTGATGAACTCGGGATGGCCGGGCAGTGATAGTTGTTCCTTTCCATCACTCGTTGTGTTGACTTCATCATGTCCATTTTGTGATGTTTTTTCACTATATAATCATATTGCAAGTGCACGTGCATTTGCAATATGGTTCAATGGACAATTACTATATGAAATTTGACATGCTCAAAAGTCCTGCAGAAATGCAAAATTGACTGGCCAGATGAACTCGGGATGGCCTGACAGTGATAGTTGCTCCTTTCCATCGCTCGTTATATTGACTTCATCATGTCCATTTTGTGATGTTTTTTCACTATAGAATCATATTGCAAATGCACGTGCATTTGCAATATGTTTCAATGTGCATTTACCATATGAAATTTGACATGCTCAAAAATGCAAAATTGACTGGTCTGATGAACACAGGATGGCCAAGCAGTGATAGTTGTACATTTCCATCACTCGTTGTGTTGATTTCATCATGTCCATTTGTTTATGTTTTCTCACTTTTGCAAAGTCACTGTGCATTTGCAATATGGTTCAATGGGCAGGTACCATCACGAATTTGTCATGCTATAAAAATCCTGCAGGAATGTGAAATTGACTGGCCCGATGAACTCGGGATGGCTGGGCAGTGATTCTGGTTCATCTCAATGGCTCGTTAGGGTTGATTTCAGAATGCCACTTTTGGTGATGGTACCTCACTGTTTAAACATATTGCAAATGGACAAGAGTCACCAGCAAGTCACCGTCCATCAGTCAATTAGATATCATTCTGATACCAAACTGATACAAACTGACACTAAACCCACTTTTTCCAACCTGTTTAGTAGCCAACTATCACATACTTCAGAGCTGGCCCAAAATTCACAACGCCTTTGGTTCAAACCATAAAAAAAAACATAAAACACATAGTTACGTTCTAGCTGCGGGTCCATTTCTTATGTTACGTGTAGGCCTAGCTGAGGCGACCCCGAATCCCAAGTTTCGGCTCGATCGGTCATTTGGTGTCCGAGCAAAACCCTAACTGGTGCTGAAAATCCACTTTTTTCCATGACTTGCTACGGGGTCCTTGAATGAGCTATCGGACAGAAACGTTGGGGTCTGTCTATATGGGCCGAGACGGTCGCAATGCACCTAGTCTTGTGTCTCTGAGACATTTCTAAATGTCGCCATTTTCGTAATGGTCAAAATGAATTGAAGTCATTGCAAATGTACGAAGCTGTTTCTCGGTCCGAGAACCGTCTAGAGCCACGTAACTCACCATGCACTATCGACCTGAGGTCTAGAACAGGTTTCTAAAGTTTCGGAACTCTAGATCTGACGGTTCTTTTTTAGCTCGAACAAAGCTAACTATTGGAGGCACTGTCTGTCTCTACAAACCCCAATACGTCCCGCCTTCCAAATCAAATCAAATCAAATCAAATTTTATTTGTCACATACACATGGTTAGCAGATGTTAATGCGAGTGTAGCGAAATGCTTGTGCTTCTAGTTCCGACAATGCAGTGATAACCAACAAGTAATCTAACTAACAATTCCAAAACTACTGTCTTATACACAGTGTAAGGGGATAAGGAACATGTACATAAGGATATATGAATGAGTGATGGTACAGAGCAGCATAGGCAAGATACAGTAGATGGTATCGAATACAGTATATACATATGAGATGAGTGTGTAGACAAAGTAAACAAAGTGGCATAGTTAAAGTGGCTAGTGATACATGTATTACATAAGGATGCAGTCGATGATGTAGAGTACAGTATATACATATGCATATGAGATGAATAATGTAGGGTAAGTAACATTATATAAGGTAGCATTGTTTAAAGTGGCTAGTGATATATTTACATAATTTCCCATCAATTCCCATTATTAAAATGGCTGGAGTTGGGTCAGTGTCAATGACAGTGTGTTGGCAGCAGCCACTCAGTGTTAGTGGTGGCTGTTTAACAGTCTGATGGCCTTGAGATAGAAGCTGTTTTTCAGTCTCTCGGTCCCAGCTTTGATGCACCTGTACTGACCTCGCCTTCTGGATGATAGCGGGGTGAACAGGCAGTGGTTCGGGTGGTTGATGTCCTTGATGATCTTTATGGCCTTCCTGTAACAACGGGTGGTGTAGGTGTCCAAGTTGTGTGTCTGTGTGATTTAGTTTTCCTTCGAAATTTTATGGGAAAAATGACTGATTTACAGTTCATGGGGGTTGCCTAATCACACATATGAAGTTTTGGACAGATCTGACTTTTTTAACCCCTCGAAACAGCCCCCGAGACACCAATTAAGGCACTTCCGGTTGGCACAGGAAGCTATAAGTCAAGACATATCCTCACTGGGGTATGCTTTTACAGAATCCTGAGTTTTAAGTCCTTACGTTAAGAATTGACTGATTTACACAGGGTTGAATGCACTATGTCTATCAAACTGCAGGCAGGTAATGGAAAAACACTTTTAGGGTGATTTTAACCACTTCCGGTTGGTCCAGGAAGCCTAGAATCAACACAGGTAGACCTCATACTGGCCTGATGGACTGTTATCAAAGACAGGTTCATACGGCATTCATAACCCATATAGACTTCAGGTTGAATTTAGGGGTGTAGGCAATGTATTCCTATGGGGAGAGAAGTCAATGCAAACTCTTTGAAGTAAACACCTTCTTTTAACTATTAAGGGTTAATGCCACACGGTCAATGTTAGGCTTGCACGGATCGGAAGGACCTTAGGAACATAACTGAGGTCGAATTGTGCTTCTCACCCTAACGGTTCTCTCACTGTCACCCAAAAGCAAATGATGTTGTGGGGCAGGCTTCATTTTGGGCCTACTTTTCTAATGGTCGCTGCGCTCAGACCGAGCGAGCTACGGTCAAGCGGGATATCTCGTTGAACTCGGCACAGCCTAGAGATTATGTTTATGCCATTGCCTGCTCTCTGTGTCTTTGAGAACCGCACTTTTTCACTCCAGCCTTGCTGTGTGTGCGTGTGAGAGCTTTTCTTTGACATATGTTGGGAGAAATGACTGATTTACAGTTCATGAGGGTTACCTAGTCACACATATGAAGTTTTGAAAAGATCTGACCTTTTTAACCCTTGGAAACTGCCACTGTGACATCATTAAAGGCACTTCCGGTTGGCACAGGAGGCTATAAGTAAACACATGTCTTGATTGACATAGAAACTTACAGAATCCTGAGTTTTAAGTCTTTAAGTTAAGAATTGACTGATCTATGATCTACACAGTGTTGAATGCAGTCATTTTCACCTTTGAAGGTTATGTACATCAAAACTCCTTTTGGGTCAATCTAACCACTTCCGGTTGCTCCAGGAAGCTTAGAATCGACACAGGTAGACCTCATAGTGGTCTGATGGACTGTCATAGAAGACAGGTTCATAAGGCATTCATAACCCACATAGGCTTCAGGTTGAATTTAGAGGTGCAGGCAATGTATTCCTATGGGGAGAGAAGTCAATGCAAACTCTTTGAAGTAAACACCTTCTTTTAACTATTAAGGGTTAATGCCACACGGTCAACGTTAGGCTTGCACGGATCGGAAGGACCTTAGGAACATACCTGAGGTCGAATTGTGCTTCTCACCCTAACGGTTCTCTCACTGTCACCCAAAAGCAAATGACATTGAGGGCCAGGCTTCATTTTGGTTCTGCTTTTTTTCAAGGTCACTGCACTCAGAGCGAGCTACGGTCAAGCGGGGCGTCTCGTTGAACTCGGCACAGTCTGGAGACTATGGTGATGCCATTTTTTGTGTTGATTTCAGAATGCCATTTTGGTGATGGTCCCTCTCTGTTTAAACATATTGCAAATGTACAAAAGTCAACTAGCAAGTCAGTGTCCATCAGTCAATTAGATGTCATTTTGACACCAAACTGATACCAATTGACACCAAACCCACTTTTTCCAACTCATTTAGAAGCCAACTATCATATATGTCAGAGCAGGCCCATAATTCACAGCGCCTTTTAGTTTAAAATAATAATAATAATAATAAATGCCATTTAGCAGACGCTAAACATAATAAAAACGTAAAACACATAGTTACGTTCTAGCTGCGGGTCCAGGTCGGACATTATGTGAAGGCCTATGTGAGGCGACCCCGAATCCCGAGTTTCGGCTCGATAGGTCCTTCGGTGCACGAGTAAAACCCTAATTGGTGCTGAAAATCCACTTTTTTCCATGCCTTGCTATGGGGTCCTTGAATGAGCTATCGGACCGAAACGTTGGGGTCTGTCTCTATGGGCCGAGCCGGTTTCAATGCACCTAGTCTTGTGTCTCTGAGACTTTTCTAAATGTCGCCATTTTCGGAATGGTCAAAATGAATTGAAGTCATTGCAAATGTACGAGGCTATTTCTCGGTCCGAGAACCTTCTAGAGCCACCTAACTCACCACGCACTATCGACCCGAGGTCTAGAACAGGTTTCTAAAGTTTCGGAACTCTAGGTCTGACGGTTCTTTTTTAGCTCGAACAAAGCTAACTATTGGAGGCACTGTCTGTCTCTACAAACCCCAATACGTCCCTCCTTCCAAGTTGTGTGTCTGTGTGATTTAGTTTTCCTTCGAAATTTTATGGGAAAAATGACTGATTTACAGTTCATGGGGGATGCCTAATCACACATATGAAGTTTTGGACAGATCTGACTTTTTTAACCCCTCGAAACAGCCCCTGAGACACCAATTAAGGCACTTCCGGTTGGCACAGGAAGCTATAAGTCAAGACATATCCTCACTGGGGTATGCTTTTACAGAATCCTGAGTTTTAAGTCCTTACGTTAAGAATTGACTGATTTACACAGGGTTGAATGCACTGTCTATCAAACTGCAGGCAGGTAATGGAAAAACACTTTTAGGGTGATTTTAACCACTTCCGGTTGGTCCAGGAAGCTTAGAATCAACACAGGTAGACCTTATACTGGCCTGATGGACTGTTACCAAAGACAGGTTCATACGGCATTCATAACCCATATAGACTTCAGGTTGAATTTAGGGGTAAAGGCAATGTATTCCTATGGGGAGAGAAGTCAATGCAAACTGTTTGAAGTAAACACCTTCTTTTAACTGTTAAGGGTTAATGCCACACGGTCAAGGTTAGGCTTGCACGGATCGGGAGGACCTTAGGAACGTACCTGAGGTCGAATTGTGCTTCTCACCCTAACGGTTCTCTCACTGTCACCCAAAAGCAAATGACGTTGTGGGGCAGGCTTCATTTTGGGCCTAATTTTCTAATGGTCGCTGCGCTTAGACCGGTCAAGCGGGATATCTCGTTGAACTCGGCACGGCCTAGAGATTATGTTTATGCCATTGCCTGCTCTCTGTGTCTTTGAGAACCGCACTTTTCACTCCATCCTTGCTGTGTGTGCGTGTGAGAGATTTTCTTTGACATCTGTTGGGAGAAATGACTGATTTACAGTTCATGAGGGTTACCTAGTCACACATATGAAGTTTTGAAAAGATCTGACCTTTTTAACCCATGGAAACTGCCACTGTGACACCATTAAAGGCGCTTCCGGTTGGCACAGGAAGCTATAAATAAACTCATATCATGATTGGGGTATGCCTTTACAGAATCCTGAGTTTTAAGTCTTTACGTTAAGAACTGAGTTATTTACGGAGGGTTTAGTGAGTGTGTGTTATTTCAGAAAATCATAGAAAATCACAGAAATCTCGCAGAGCTCCGCAGCACACTTTAAAAAGATTCGTAAGAACACCCTGCAACTGGATCTGTAACCGTTGAAAAAAAAACACCTATCCGTGAACATCACCAAGGTGTCGTTGTACGATTCCTCTTAAATGACGATAGATAAATGGCTGGTTCTTTTTTTATTGACACCGGAGGCTCCTTGACTTTGACGTGAAGTGGAAAAATAATTTCTCTATTTTCATTTTGGACCTTTAATCCCAGATAAATGGCCATAACTCAAAAACCGTTGAGGCCTAGACGCCATCTTGTTCGGGGCCAACTGCCCATTATGCCGCCCCTACGCTCACCGAGTTTCAGCTTCTAAATATTTTCAGTTTTCGAGATAAGGCCCCGTCGTGAATCGTGATGTTTTGTCCAATAGCAATATGATTGCTTATGCCCTCTTGTGGGAATTTCCGGGACATCGGAAAAATGACCTAAATCTTATTATTTTTATAAAACGGAAACCGAATGTCCGACAAAGTTCATTTGATGACTTCCTGGTAGGTCCGGCCCTGCCGCTCGGCCCGACGCCGTCCGCGAATTTTACAAACGATTTCGGACGTCTAGTAAGGGACCGTACATTTGCAATATGGACTTTCTCACTAACCATACAGGTACTGCCGAAATCTTCCCTTAAGGTATGTAATCCACAGGCTCAAAGTCAGTCAAAACAATCAGACAAAAAAATCCAAATTGTAGCCATAAAGTTCATAGAAACATGTCAAACGATGTTTTTATTCAATCCTCAGGTTGTTTTTTAGCCTAAATGATCTATTATATTTCAACCGGACAATAACGTTGTCAATATAAAGACTGTTGACATCTAGTGGAAGGCATAGAAACTGCAAATGGAGTCCTCAGTCAATGGATACTGTAATGGAATTGAATAGAAAACTACAAACAAAAAAAACCTACTTCCTGAAATCTTCTCAGGTTTTCGCCTGCCAAATCAGATCTGTTATACTCACAGACACTATTTTAACAGTTTTGGAAGCTTTGGAGTGTTTGCTATCCAAATCCACCAGTTATATGCATATAATTTATTTTGGGCCCGAGTAGCAGGCCGTTAAATTTGGGCATGCTTTTCATCCAAAATTCCGAATGCTGCCCCCTACCCTAGAGAGGTTAATGTGTGAAAGTGACATATTTCCCAAAAATACTTTTGAATTTCGCACGCTGCCTTTTCAGTGGAATGTTGTCGAGGGGTGCCGCTAGCGGAACCCCTGCCCTAGAAAGGTTAACAAGAAGTTAAGCTTTAAAATGATGTATGACATTGTATTTTAATATTATGAATTTAGTATTTTTGAATTTCGCGCTCTGCAATTTCACAGGAAGTTGTCGAGGTGGGTTGCTAGCGGCACGTCTAGCCCAAAGAGGTTTTAAAGGTGGGGAGATAAAAGGAGAAAGAGAGCTGGGAGGTAGAGAGCGTGGGGTTAGAGAGAAATTTATCAGAAAGAAAAGCCTAGTAAATATCTGTATGCCCTCCCTCCGCCCTCGTAGATCTTGGCACCAGGCTGTGGTGAGAGTGAGAGGAGATACAGTATGTAAATAACTCATAGCTCGATTGCACTGGGCCTCAGCTCTACACACACACACACACACACACACACACACACACACACACACACACACACACACACACACACACACACACACACACACACACACACACACACACACACACACACACACACACACACACACACACACACAGTCACTGCTTGAGGCTGCCAGAGAAAACAGGGCCCACAGTTATTGTAGAGGACAATTACATACTGTTAAAAATAATAGACCTGGTCTGTGGATGGCCTGTTTCTAAACCCCATGGTGAATAGGAGAACAAACATTAGTGGGATCACACACACAATACACACCTAATCAAAACATCCGTGACCTCCCAGGCATCCATTTTCACCCCATCCTGGCTGCCTGTCTGCTGACCTCACTGTCCCAACGACCCAATGTCCAAATGGAACTTTTGGCCTGTTTTTGCCGTATAGTTTCAGCCAGTGTTGAAGCCTTTATTAAGTTCTCTAGAGACGCAAGTGATATGAAATGCCTAATATGAATTAATATGTTGCAGCACTTTACCTAACAGCTAACCTGCCTGCACCAAACCCTTGTAATCATAGTAAAATACTGTGAAATACAAACCCCTCCCCTCAATGAATTGAATTCATTCATTACGATAGCATTACCAATCTTTTTTACAGTACGATAGTACATTTTACGGTATTGTACTGTGTGTCATTACACAGTACTTGCTTTAATACCATATTTACGGAACCAGTCAAAAGTTCGGACATGTACTCAATCCAGGGTTTTTATTTATTTTTAATATTTTCAACATTTTAGAATAATAGTGAAGACATGAAATAACTCATATGGAATCATGTAGTAACCAAAAAAGTGTTATATTTGAAATTCTTCAAAGTAGCCACATTTTGCCTTGATGGCAGCTTTACGCACTTGGCATTCTCCCAAACAGCTTCTTGGGGTAGTCACCTGGAATGCATTTAAATTAACAGGTGTGCCTTGTTAAAAGTAAATTTGTGGAATCTCCTTATGGCTGCATCCCTTGTTCTCAATTTCCACCTGAAGACATACCCTAATCTAACTGCCTGTAGCTCAGCCACAGAGGCAAGGATATGGTATCATTTGAATGGAAACATTCTGAAGTTTGTGGAAATGTTAATTGAATGTAGGAGAATATAACGCAGTAGATCTGGTGGAAGAAAAGAGAAAGAAAGAACATATATTTTCTGTTTTTGTTGTTGTAGCATCATATTTGACACATACTAGAATAGCCACACAGTCAGATAGGATGCTGGAGATAATTTTGATGGATAACACAAGAGGGCAACTGTAGGTGTGCAAAGTTGCAGACTGATAACTTCAGGAATGGGTGAGCTACATGACATTTAGCATGAAGTCACCCAGGTGTCCCACACAAGTTGCCCAAATGTGGCCAAATTGGTGAAATGACCTATAACTATATACAACAGTGGAAATAACTATATACAATGTATAAAAAAGCAATTCTAACAGACACAAGAAAACATGTTAAAAAAAATATTAGAAAAACAGTACAGCCTTTGGAAGTCCTCTACACAATATTTTGCTGCCTGTGCCATGTCCCATAGCAGTCTCTTTCTGATGTAAAGCAGAGGCAAACTGAACACGTGGTGCAGTTCATGCGACACAGAACACAACGACGCCTCCATGCTGTGCCCTTTAGGCCCTGAGGCACAGTCACGCCTGCAGGGTAGCCTAGTGGTTAGAGCGTTGGGCTAGTAACCAAAAAGTTGTGAGTTCATATCTCGAATTGACAAGGTACAAATCTGTCGTTCTGCCCCTTAACATGCAGTTACATGCAATATTTGTATTGTTTGAGCCTTTTATATAAATATATATGTATTGCATATGTATTGCATAGAGCAGAGGGAACAGTCACTAAGGTGAAGTCCTGTTCCATTCAACTCTGGCCATTGTTGTGGGTCTGCCCTCCCCTGAACAGCACCCAATGGCTATTTCATATGGAAACGGAGAGGAGTAGCAGGCGCAGTGGCCATGTGTGTGTTTGCTGTTCTACTCCATTCCATTTGAATACAAAATTGGAAAACATATATATCATATATATATATATATATGACATATATATATATATATATATATATATGACATATATATATATATATATATATATATATATATATATATATATATATATATAAACATACATATATACACACACACACTGTCACGTTCTGATCATAGTTCTTGTGTGTTTTCCTTGTTTTAGTGTTGGTCAGGACATGAGCTGGGTGGGCATTCTATGTTGTGTGTCTAGTTTGTCTATTTCTATGTTTGGCCTGATATGGTTCTCAAACAGAGGTAGGTGTTAGTCATTGTCTCTGATTGGGAATCATATTTAGGTAGCCTGTTTTGTGTTGGGTTTTGTGGGTGGTTGTTTCCTATCTTTGTGTTCGCTGCACCAGATAGGACTGTTTCGGTTTTGCCACGTTTTTCTTATTAAAAAACATGAACTCTAATCACACTGCATTTTGGTCCTCTCCTTCGACGGAAGAAAGCCGTTACACACACACCCAAACAAACCAACACACACACAAACAAACCACACATTTCATTGCAAATTGCACAATATATATATGTAAAAAAAATGCAAATATATATTTATATTTCATAAAACGGCATTAGCACTTGCCAGTCCAGAAGTACGTCTTGTCCTTGCAGAAACAACTCCTCAGTTCCTGTTTGAATCATAACACTCAAAGATTCCTCAAACAAAAAATCTGTCTCACTTTCACTTTTTCACTTTCACTTTAGACTTTGTTTTTCCTGATTTATTCGCCATGATGTCTTCAATGAAATCGTTGAAAATACAACTTTCCGAAATACTGCTGTGCGTAACAAGCGTCACAGCAACTCCTTTGATAGTCAAGGCGAGAATGGAGTTCCCTACGTGTGCATTTACAAACAAGGAATGGTGGTCCAACCCAAAACCATTACATACTGGCGTTTACCTCAGCTCATTGGCTATCTACCCAGCTATATTTCAAGAAGATCAGTGGTCATTGGGCAGAAATACAGTCAATCAACGAAGCTTCGCTAAAATTATTGGTGCGCAAGGTAGTCAATGCTCTTTGTCTTCAAATCAGTTCACTTCGCTCAATACTCCCCGCAAAAAAACAATGATGTTTGGCTGTGTTGCAAACATCCAGAGGAATGCACTGAAACCAACCATGACTAGATACACAATTGTTTACCGTGTGTAATTACGTCGAATGCTCTGTAAAAAAATTGATAGAGATGGAATTCACGGCGCAAACAGGTTACAAAATGTTTCAATTTAGGGTATAAAAATGGATTTTATCAAAGTGCCGTTTTGGCACACATTGTGTTACCAAATCCAAGTTTATAATTTTAAAAGGCTAACTGATCATTGGAAAACCCTTTTGCAATTATGTTAGCACAGCTGAAAACTGTTGTGTTGATTAACCTCTCTAGTTGCAAAGAAAAAGCCATATCCCAGGCTGGCCAATAAAAATTTAAAGATTAAGATTAGCAAAAGAACACAGACAGGACAGAGGAACTCTGCCTAGAAGGCCAGCATCCCGGAGTCGCCTCTTCACTGTTAACGTTGAGACTGGTGTTTTGTGGGAACTATTTAATGAAGCTGCCAGTTGAGGACGTGAGGCATCTGTTTCTCAAACTAGACACTCTGATGTACTTGGCTTCTTGCTCAGTTGTGCACCGGGGCCTCCCACTCTTCTTTCTATTCTAGTTACAGCCAGTTTGTTCTGTGAAGGGAGTAGTACACAGCTTTGTACGAGATCGTCAGTTTCTTGGCAATTTCTAGGCTTCATTTCTCAGAACAAGAATAGACTGACAAGTTTCAGAAGAAAGTGCTTTGTTTCTGGCCATTGTGAGCCTGTAATCGAACCCACAAATGTTGATGTTCCAGATACTCAACTAGTCTAAAGAGGGCCATTTTTTTGTTGTTTCTATAATCAGGACAACAGCTTTCAGCTGTGTTAACATACTTGCAAAAGGGTTTTCTAATGATCAATTAGCCTTTTAAAATTATAAACTTGGATTAGCTAACACAATGTGCCATTGGAACACAGGAGTGATGGTTGCTGATAATGGGCCTCTGAATGCTTATGTAGATATTCCATTAAAAACATCTGTTTCCAGCTACAATAGTGATTTTCTACATTTACTATGTCTACACTGTATTTCTGATCAAGTTGATGTTATTTTAATGGAAAAATCCCCAAACTTTTGAACAGTAGTGTACATAGTAATGCAAGCAAGGCATGGATTTTAGTGATATGAGGCTTGTGGTGGATGGAGGTAGTTTGTTGTTGGTAAGATAATCGGTAATACTGTACTGTACTGTACTCTACTAATTGGGTAAATCACAATACTCTGCCTTGCCTACCCCCTGAGACTGTGCTGGACACTAATTGCACACCCTCTGCAGCCTGCCCCGTATCTGAGACAATTATTTTTATTTCACAAACAACATACCGTTAATGTTTGGCTCCGGATGGCCTAATTTGTTTTGATAAAGAGCCATACATGTTTATCCCTATAACCCTCTTGGCAAGCAGCGGCTCACATTAATACTTTCCAGAAGGCAGAGAACCAATAAAATTATGTTCACAAATTCCCATCTAGCATTGTACACAAAGGCAGGGAAAAGGAAATTAAAAGGCACAATGATAAAAAAACAGTATGAAAGTATTGGTACATGAATTATATTCTCTCTTTGTATAATTTATTTTAACTTTTTGTTCCACCACATAATGTCTTTGCCATGAATCTACAGCTTATGTACCCACCCATGTAAATGCTGAATGAATGATTGATTTTGAGATTGTGTTTCTACAGAGACAGAGTGACTCTCGCTCATAAAAGTGTGAGAAAAGCATACATTGAGTAAAACTGTAAAACTGAAGAGGACATAGACTGTCAAACAGAATGTGTGTGTGTGTGGGGTGGGGGGGGGGGTGTATTTACGCATGAGCATGTACAATACCCTTACACCCTGTACACCCCTGTGTATCTCCATGTATGCCTGAACCTTGTATTTATGTCCACAATGCACAGTAAGGAGTGAGTGATTGTTACGTTTTTTAAAGCTTTTCAAACACCACAATAAATAGACTGTCAATCTCAACAAACAGAAAATACATCCCTCCCAACCTTCTACACTTACCCAGTATAGAAGGCTTGGCTTGACAATCTCTGAATTTCATTAAACTTGTTGGTGTTTTGAAATATGTCTCTTTCCATTCATCAATTGGCCGTGCACAGTTTGGATTGATTGAAATTAATTTGTCAGTAAAAAAACTAACATATACACAAATATTTTTTGAAGTGACCGGGATTGCACAATAAATTCAGGGACTTATTTCCGTTGTGGTCCTTATTTTCCTACATAAATACATTTACAATTACATAGATACAGATGCATTACAGAGATAGAGATGAAAAAAAGTCCAATTCATACAAGCTTACTTACTTATTGTCCCCATGGGGAAATTTTGTTGCAGTGTCATGTACACGTTTAAAGTGCCGTTTAAATACAACTTTCATAACAGTTACATACCAATAAAACATTTTTTTTAAAGACTAGCCTGCTGGCCTTCGATAGGAACATTATCCTGAGGTATTTAGGAGGGATATCACACCTGGCACAAATTATTGTCTAGTTCTGTTTTTCCTGCTGGGGGGTGCCCTATACCTATGCCCAGAGGCTAGTAGTTCAATGTCTGGGTACAGGGGGTGGCTTGGGTCTAAAATTATTTTGTGAGCCTTACGGAGGGCCTTGACCTTAAAGATCTCATTCAGGCCTGTCTGTTTGACTCCAAGTACCTTGCTTGCTGTGGTGATAATCCTTCTCAGCATATTTCTCTGGCTGACAGTAGCATTGCCAAACCAACAAACAATACAAAAGGGTAAAATACTCTCAATGAAAGATTTGTAAAACAGAGTCAGTATAGTACAGTCTACATTAAAAGATCCCAGCTATTTGAGAATGTACAGTCTCTGTTGGCTCTTTTTGTATATCAGGTCTGAACATTTACTCCACTGAAGCTTATTGTCCAAGAGGACACCCAGGTATTTGTATTCCTCTACAATCTCTATATTAGGTGTAGGTGTTGTACACTTCCCGAAGTCTATGCACATCTCCTTGATCTTGTAGGTATTGGGGGGCGGCAGGGTAGCCTAGTGATTAGAGCGTTGGACTAGTAACCGAAAGGTTGCAAGTTCGAACCCCTGAGCTGACAAGGTACAAATCTGTCGTTCTGCCCCTGAACAGGCAGTTAACCCACTGTTCCTAGGCTGTCATTGAAAATAAGAATTTGTTCTTAACTGACTTGCCTAGTAAAATAAAGGTAAAATACAAATAAAATAAAATAAGTTGAGGACCAAGAGTGATTCCTCACACCACTCTACAGTCATATAGGACCGGGCCATGATGTTCCTTGTCATCATGCATCAGGCTGAGAGTAAAATAAACAGATTTCTGGGCGGGGTAGAAAAGATTCAAGGGATAATGTACAGAATACAGTGGGGGTAAACTTGTGCATAGAGTGACGATGAAAGAGAAATTGTCTCTAGGAATATAATTTAAACCAGGTGATGTCACTGAATGTGTTGGAGGTGGAATTAATCTTACAAAGCTAGGAGGCACTATTTTTATTTTTGGAAAAATAACATTCCCAAAGTAAACTGCCTATTTCTCAGGACCAGATGCTAGAATATGCATATAACTAACAGGATAGAAAACACTCTAAAGTTTCCAAAACTGTAAAAATATTGTCTGTGAGTATAACAGAACTGATATTGCAGAGAAAATTATGTGAAGAATCCAATCAGGAAGTGACTCTAATTTTGAAACCCATGTCTTTCTATGCATCCCTATTGCCAATTGAAAGGGATATTAACTAGATTCCTTTTTCTGTGGCTTCCCTGAGGTGTCTACAGCCTTTAGACGTAGTTTCAGGCCTTTATTTTGAAGAATGAGCGTAAACGACTACATTGCGTCAGTGGCCAGCTGAGGGCTCTTTAAGTGATTCTTGCGTAAAAGACAGAGGTAGTAATTTTTCCTCTCGCTCCTACTGAAAAGCCAATTGTCCCGGTTGATATATTATCGAATAGATATTTGAAAAACACATTGAGGATTGATTTTAAAAACGTTTGCCATGTTTCTGTCGATATTATGGACAAGATTTTGGAAAAAAATTTGGCGTGGTCGTGACCGCTATTTCCGGTGGATTTCTCAACATAAGGTGACCATCAAAAGGAGGTATTTTGGGTATATAAATAACCTTTATGGAACAAAAGGAACATTTTCTGTCTAACTGGGAGTCTCGTCAGTGAAAACATCCGAAGATCATCAAAGGTAAATGGTTCATTTGATTGCTTTTTTTTATTTTTTGACCGTTGCGCTATGCTAATTAGTGTAGTTGATGACAATTCACCCAGATCCGGGATGGAGAGTTCCACGATGGGAAAGGAAGGTGCTTGGCAGAACAAGGGGACAGGACAGCCCCCACTTGGACGTCAGAGGCGTCGACCTCCACCACGAACTGACTGGACAGTTTCGGATGGAGCTGTAGTGGGATGGGAGCTGGGAGCTTTAGTGAATCACTGTTTGAGGTTTGAGAATGGCCGGTCAGCTGCTGGAGACCATATGAATGGAACTTTGGGAGAGGTGAGCGCAAAGGGTTCTGTAACGCCGGACGAAATGACGGTAGAAGGAAACGTTGCAGCTGCACTCTGGATGTGGGTTGAGACCAATCCACCACCACTCTCACCTTGCCAGGGTCATTCTAAATATTCCCTGCAGCGATGACGTATCATAGGGAAGAGATTGTGGAGCGATGGAACACACATTTCTCCACCTTCAAGTTAAGCTGGCTCTCCAGGAGACGTTTTGAAGGTCCAAATTGGAGAAGATGACCGCCCCCTGGAGAGGCTCGAAAGCTGAGATGATTGGTAGCGGGAAATGTTTTTTAACCGTAATGTCATTAAGACCCAGTAGTCGATACATGGATGCATAATCCCTGCAGCAAGAGTTCTCAATATACCCTTTCATCACTGTGTTCTCCGGACCCGACAGGGAATAAAGTCGCCTCCAAGGCAGTGCGCTGCCCGGGAGAAGGTCAATAGCACAGTCATAGGGCCGATGAAGAGGAAGAAATATAGCCGGGCAGAGTTGAAAACCTCCCGTAAATCCTGGTTCTCTGTGGGAACAAAGGAGAGATCCATCGCTTTACCCAAGCCAGTAGGGAGAAATCCAGGGGCAGGCTGTGCCGACTTCAGACAATGTGGATGGCAAAATTGACTCCAACCCATGATGGAATCCGTAGCCCAGTCGATTATGGGATTGCGCCTCTGGAGCCATGAAACCCCAAAACTATGGGTACCTAAACTCCAGGAGCAGAAACTGCATAGACTCACTGTGGTTGCATGACACAAGCAGGTGGATAGGAACTGTATTGTGGGTGACTCTGCCGATAGAGCGCTGGATGGGCGCTCTGACATCCATTGGGATGGAAAGGGGTTGAGTGGAGATAACCAGCTCCATCCATACAACTCTCGACGGCCCCAGAGTCAATGAGCACCCGGATGGATTTGGATTCGCCTCACCACAACAGGTTAGCATAGAGGGTGTTACAAGTATTGAGAGATTGGATACTCCCCGTACGGCTCACCAGTGTACTCATACCTACTGATGAGCCTGGTCTTTTAATGTGTAGGTAGATAAGAAATGTCCCGTAGCTCCACAATACAGACAGCTCTTGTTGTTTAATCTGCGTAAGCACCCAGCTGGAGACAACCTAGTCCTGCCCAGTTGCATGGGCTCCAGAGGAGCAATACTTGCTCTCCTTCCGGGTTGGAGCGAGCGGTCGCATCCGCATTTCGCTCCGCAGGTAGTATAACTTTTTCATTACATTTCATTACATTTCATTATAGCACAACGGTTTGTTTTGTCTAATCTTAGCAATTTCTTCTTAGCTAGCTACATAGCCGTCTTTGTATCAAAGATAATTGCGTAATTATCGTATTTCGCCGTCCTAACGTAGTCTTCACTAGCCAGCTAGCTAACGTCCACCGATTAGCAGCACTGTAGAAACTATTACACTCAACTGAACGACTTGATTAGTGTAGTGTTAGCTAGCTACATAGCTGTCTTTGCTGTCTTCGTATCCAAGATAATTGTGTAGTTTAGAGTGTGTAGTCTTAGAGTGATTATCTTAATTTACCGAGGTTAGCTAGCCAGCTATTTGTCATCCTTAACATAGGAGACTCTGCTAGCTAGCCAACAGCTAGCCAACAGCTAGCCGACAGCTAGCCAACAGCTAGCCAACGTCTACCGAATAGACTCACAACCCGGTCGCATTCACAGGTAGTATCACATTTTCATTTCATTTCATTACAGTACAACGGTTTGATTTGTTTGATCGTAGCTAGCTACATAGCTAGCTACAAGATTCTTGTTACGTAAGCTTAACTTTCTGAACATTCGAGACGTGTAGTCCACTTGTCATTCCAATCTCCTTTGCATTAGCGTAGCCTCTTCTGTAGCCTGTCAACTATGTGTCTGTCTATCCCTGTTCTCTCCTCTCTACACAGACCATACAAACGCTCCACACCGCGTGGCCGCGGCCACCCTAATCTGGTGGTCCCAGCGCGCACGACCCACGTGGAGTTCCAGGTCTCCGGTAGCCTCTGGAACTGCCGATCTGCGGCCAACAAGGCAGAGTTCATCTCAGCCTATGCCTCCCTCCAGTCCCTCGACTTCTTGGCACTGACGGAAACATGGATCACCACAGACAACACTGCTACTCCTACTGCTCTCTCTTCGTCCGCCCACGTGTTCTCGCACACCCCGAGAGCTTCTGGTCAGCGGGGTGATGGCGCCGGGATCCTCATCTCTCCCAAGTGGTCATTCTCTCTTTCTCCCCTTACCCATCTGTCTATCGCCTCCTTTGAATTCCATGCTGTCACAGTTACCAGCCCTTTCAAGCTTAACATCCTTATCATTTATCGCCCTCCAGGGTCCCTCGGAGAGTTCATCAATGAGCTTGATGCCTTGATAAGCTCCTTTCCTGAGGACGGCTCACCTCTCACAGTTCTGGGCGACTTTAACCTCCCCACGTCTACCTTTGACTCATTCCTCTCTGCCTTCTTCTTTCCACTCCTCTCCTCTTTTGACCTCACCCTCTCACCTCCCCCCCTACTCACAAGGCAGGCAATACGCTCGACCTCATCTTTACTAGATGCTGTTCTTCCACTAACCTCATTGCAACTCCCCTCCAAGTCTCCGACCACTACCTTGTATCCTTTTCCCTCTCGCTCTCATCCAACTCCTCCCACACTGCCCCTACTCGGATGGTATCGCGCCGTCCCAACCTTCGCTCTCTCTCCCCCGCTACTCTCTCCTCTTCCATCCTATCATCTCTTCCCTCTGCTCAAACCTTCTCCTGAATCTGCCTCCTCAACCCTCCTCTCCTCCCTCTCTGCATCCTTTGACTCTCTATGTCCCCTATCCTCCAGGCCGGCTCGGTCCTCCCTCCCGCTCCGTGGCTCGATGACTCATTGCGAGCTCACAGAACAGGGCTCCGGGCAGCCGAGCGGAAATGGAGGAAAACTCGCCTCCCTGTGGACCTGGCATCCTTTCACTCCCTCCTCTCTACATTTTCCTCCTCTGTCTCTGCTGCTAAAGCCACTTTCTACCACTCTAAATTCCAAGCATCTGCCTCTAACCCTAGGAAGCTCTTTGCCACCTTCTCCTCCCTCCTGAATCCTCCTCCCCCCTCCTCCCTCTCTGCAGATGACTTCGTCAACCATTTTGAAAAGAAGGTCGACGACATCCGATCCTCGTTTGCTAAGTCAAACGACACCGCTGGTTCTGCTCACACTGCCCTACCCTGTGCTCTGACCTCTTTCTCCCCTCTCTCTCCAGATGAAATCTCGCGTCTTGTGACGGCCGGCCGCCCAACAACCTGCCCGCTTGACCCTATCCCCTCCTCTCTTCTCCAGACCATTTCCGGAGACCTTCTCCATTACCTCACCTCGCTCAGCAACTCATCCCTGACCGCTGGCTACGTCCCTTCCGTCTTCAAGAGAGCGAGAGTTGCACCCCTTCTGAAAAAACCTACACTCGATCCCTCCGATGTCAACAATTACAGACCAGTATCCCTTCTTTCTTTTCTCTCCAAAACTCTTGAACGTGCCGTCCTTGGCCAGCTCTCCCGCTATCTCTCTCTGAATGACCTTCTTGATCCAAATCAGTCAGGTTTCAAGACTAGTCATTCAACTGAGACTGCTCTCCTCTGTATCACGGAGGCGCTCCGCACTGCTAAAGCTAACTCTCTCTCCTCTGCTCTCATCCTTCTAGATCTATCGGCTGCCTTCGATACTGTGAACCATCAGATCCTCCTCTCCACCCTCTCCGAGTTGGGCATCTCCGGCGCGGCCCACACTTGGATTGCGTCCTACCTGACAGGTCGCTCCTACCAGGTGGCGTGGCGAGAATCTGTCTCCTCACCACGCACTCTCACCACTGGTGTCCCCCAGGGCTCTGTTCTAGGCCCTCTCCTATTCTCGCTATACACCAAGTCACTTGGCTCTGTCATAACCTCACATGGTCTCTCCTATCATTGCTATGCAGATGACACACAATTAATCTTCTCCTTTCCCCCTTCTGATGACCAGGTTCCCCCTTCTGATGACCAGGTGGCGAATCGCATCTCTGCATGTCTGGCAGACATATCAGTGTGGATGACGGATCATCACCTCAAGCTGAACCTCGGCAAGACGGAGCTGCTCTTCCTCCCGGGGAAGGACTGCCCGTTCCATGATCTCGCCATCACGGTTGACAACTCCATTGTGTCCTCCTCCCAAAGCGCTAAGAACCTTGGTGTGTTCCTGGACAACACCCTGTCGTTCTCAACCAACATCAAGGCGGTGGCCCGTTGCTGTAGGTTCATGCTCTACAACATCCGCAGAGTACGACCCTGCCTCACACAGGAAGCAGCGCAGGTCCTAATCTAGGCACTTGTCATCTCCCGTCTGGATTACTGCAACTCGCTGTTGGCTGGGCTCCCTGCCTGTGCCATTAAACCCCTTCAACTCATCCAGAACGCCGCAGCCCGTCTGGTGTTCAACCTTCCCAAGTTCTCTCACGTCACCCCGCTCCTCCGTTCTCTCCACTGGCTTCCAGTTGAAGCTCGCATCCGCTACAAGACCATGGTGCTTGCCTACGGAGCTGTGAGGGGAACGGCACCTCAGTACCTCCAGGCTCTGATCAGGCCCTACACCCAAACAAGGGCACTGCGTTCATCCACCTCTGGCCTGCTCGCCTCCCTACCACTGAGGAAGTACAGCTCCCGCTCAGCCCAGTCAAAACTGTTCGCTGCTCTGGCCCCCCAATGATGGAACAAACTCCATCACGACGCCAGGACAGCGGAGTCAATCACCACCTTCCGGAGACACCTGAAACCCCACCTCTTTAAGGAATACCTAGGATAGGATAAGTATTCCCTCTCACCCCCCCCTTTAAGATCTAGATGCACTATTGTAATGTGACTGTTCCACTGGATGTCATAAGGTGAATGCACCAATTTGTAAGTCGCTCTGGATAAGAGCGTCTGCTAAATGACTTAAATGTAAATGTAAATGTAAGGACCACTCGTGCCCTGTGGATAGGGGCGTTGTCATCCTATGTGGACATGGCAATGTTAGCCAAACTGATGACTGGCCCAGCATTTTTAGACATGACCCTAAGAATGATTGGATATAAATTGCTTAGTTAACTGAGGAACCACTCCTGTGTAGAAGCACCTGCTTTCAATAAATGTTGATTCCCTCATTTACTCATGTGTTTCCATTATTTGCCTGTATCTGCATAGCTGGAGTTCAGAGTTAGGTCTGTGCTATGTTGGCCCAGACCAACCCAGGCCTGGGCCTCAGACATGGGGAGCGTTCAAGGTGGCTGCGAGGACCTAAGAGCACAAACATAACGTCACTGAAAAAAGACATCCCGGGGCCCTACTGGAGAGCAACCACTGTTATTGCTGCTCTCATTTAGCATGGTCACAGCACTCATAGGAAATGTAGTTCATATGGCTTGCTTACCGTGCAATGAAAGGCATGTTCTTGGAATTGGGAGCATATTAGCTCAAGCTTTGTTATTTCTCATCTTTTGTTCTTTTTTTCCTCCTCAGGTTAACACTAAGCTATTTTGAAGGGTGTTGCTCATATGAAACACTTAAGGTTATACTCACTTAAGACAGATGATATCAGGGAATATATTTTTTGGTTTGCTATAAACAAGGTAATTTATTTTGAATGTTTGCACAAGGCATTGATGTAGCCCTTTCCTGTAGTCAATGACCATAAGTGTCCTCTTTGACCTCATGGGTGGAATGTTACTAATATTTATCATAATTTCATAATTAATTTTAAAAAACATTGGGGACAGAAATAGTGTTTCTATGCCAAACAGTTATTTCAGTTGTCTGTGATGTATATTAAGTGTAATATTGGGATGCAAAATTCAAAATTGAATACTGTACATTTCAGCTCTATATTAGACATGGTACAGGTGTTTTCTTTTTTAAGCCCATGACCATGTGTGCGAGAATCTAACTTCTTTCAATTTGTTTGTGAGCATTTCTCCTTTGCCAAGATAATCCATCCACCTGACAGGTGTGTCATATCAAAAAGCTTATGGTGGCGGTGGGGTTATGGTATGGGCAGGCATAAGCTATGGACAATAAACACAAATGCATTTTATTGACGGAAAGTTAAATTTCGTCTTTTTTCTTACCCAAACGTGATGAAGAATGATGAAGAAAACGGACCGTTTTGTCAACACAAATAATATTTTTTGTAAAAACGGAACATTTGCTATCTAACTGAGAGTCTCCTCATTGAAAACATCTGAAGTTCTTCAAATGTAAATTATTTTATTTTAATCTTTTTCTGGTTTTTGTGAAAATGTTCCATGCTGAAAGCCAGGCATAAATCCTATGCTAGGCTATCAATACTGTTACACAAATGCTTGTTTAGCTATGGTTCAAAAGCATATTTTGAAAATCTGAGATGACAGTGTTGTTAATAAAAGGCTAAGCTTGAGAGCAAATAGATTCATTTAATTTCATTTGCGATTTTCATGAATAGTTAACGTTGTGTTATGCTAATGAGCTTGCGGATAGATTTACACAATCCTGGATACAGGTTTTTTTCGTAGCTAAACGTGATGCAGAAAACAGACCGATTTGTCAACACAAATAATATTTTTTGTAAAAACGGAACATTTGCCATCTAACTGAGAGTCTCCTCATTGAAAACATCTGAAGTTCTTCAAAGGTAAATTATTTTATTTGAATCCTTTTCTGGTTTTTGTGAAAATGTTGCCTGCTGAATGCTAACGCTAAATGCTATGCTAGCTATCAATACTGTTACACAAATGCCTGTTTTGCAATGGTTGAGAAGCATATTTTGAAAATCTGAGATGACAGTGTTGTTAACAAAAGGCTAAGCTTGAGAGCAAATAGATTAATTTCATTTCATTTGCGATTTTCATGAATAGTTAACGTTGCGTTATGGTAATGAGCTTGAGGCTTTAGTCACGATACCGGATCCGGGATGGCTCGATGCAAGAATAAGTAGAATCCCTGAGCTTTAATAACATAAGTATTTATTGTACTAAGAGCTCAGAAAGTGACATTACAAAGTGAAATTATGATTCTGGACCATAAAAAAATATATCAGTTTGTCTCTGTGAATGGTTTGTCCTCTGACAAATCAGCTCTAAATTCCGGTGTTCCTCGAGGTTCTGTTTTAGGACCACTATTGTTTTCACTATATATTTCACTATATATCTTGCGGATGTCATTCGAAAACATAATGTTAACTTTCACTGCTATGCGGATGACACACAGCTGTACATTTCAATGAAACATGGTGAAGTCACAGAATTGCCCTCGCTAGAAGCATGTGTTTCAGACATAAGGAAGTGGATGGCTAAAAACGTTCTACTTTTAAACTCGGACAAAACAGAGATGCTTGTTCTAGGTCCCAAGAAACAAAGCGATCTTCTGTTGAATCTGACAATTAATCTTTATGGATGTACAGTCTTCTCAAATAAAACTGTGAAGGACCTCAGCGTTACTCTGGACCCTGATCTCTCTTTTGACGAACATATCAAGACTGTTTCAAGGACAGTTTTTTTCCATCTACGTAACATTGCAAAAATCAGAAACGTTGTGTCCATAAATGATGCAGAAAAATGAATCCATGGTTTTGTTACTTCTAGGTTAGACTACAGCAAAGCTCTACTTTCGGGCTACCTGGATAAAGCACTAAATTAACTTCAGTTAGTGCTAAATACGGCTGCTAGAATCCTGACTAGAACCAAAAAATGTGATCATATTACTCCAGTGCTAGCCTCCCTACACTGGCTTCCTGTTAAAGGCAACGGCTGATTTCAAGGTTTTACTGCTAACCTACACAGCATTACATGGGCTTGCTCCTATCTTTCTGATTTGGTCCTGCTGAACATACCTACACATACTCTCCTCAGTCCCAGTTGCTAATATATGTATATTATTATTAATTCGATAGAAAACACTCTGAGGTCTGTGAGTATAACAGAACTCATATGGCAGGCAAAAACCTGAGAAGAAATCCAAACAGGAAGTGGAAAATCTGAGGTTGGTCGATATTCAACCCAGCCCCTATAGAATCCACTGTGGGATATGGATAAAGTTGCACTTCCTAGGGCTTCCACTATATGTCAACAGTCTTTAGAAACTTGAATGAGGCGTCTACTGTGTTGTGGAGCCGGATGGGAGCTCATTGAGTCAGTGGTCTGGCAGAGAGCCAGGTCCTGGTGATGCGCATTGCACATGATAGCAACCTGCGTTCCATGGCTTCTCTGCAGACATAGGAATTCTCCAGTTGGAACTTCATTGAAGATTTATGATAACAGCATCCTAAAGATTGATTCTATACTTAGTTTGACAAGTTTCTTCGACCTGTAATATAATTTAAGTTTTCATCCGACATTTGGGTGGACCTGCACGACCATTTAGATTTGTGTACTAAACGAGCTAACAAAAGTAGCTACATGGACATAAATAATGGACATTATCAAACAAATCATGCATTTATTGTGGAACTAGGATTCATGGGAGTGCATTCTGATGAAGATCGCCAAAGGTAAGGGAATATTTATAATGTAATTTCTTGTTTATGTTGACTCCAACATGGCGGATAATTTTATTGCATGGTTTGCATTTTCCGTAAAGTTTTTTTGAAATCTGACACAGAGGTTGCATTAAGGAGAGGTATATCTATATTTCCATGTCTAACAATTGTATTTATCGACATTTATAATGAGTACTTCTGTAAAATGATGTGGCTCTCTGCAATATCACCGGATGTTTTTGGAACTAGTGAACGTAACGTGCCAATGTATACTGAGATTTTGTTAAATAATTATGAACTTTACAAACAAAACATATGTATTGTGTAACATGAAGTCCTATAAATGTCATCAGATGAAGATCATCAAAGGTTAGTGATTAATTTTATCTCTATTTGTGCATTTTGTGACTCCTCTCTTTGGCTGGGTTTTTCTGTGAGTTGGTGGTCACCTAACATAATTGTTTGTGGTGCTTTCGCTGTAAAGCTTATTTGAAATCAGACACTGTGGTGGGATTAACAACAAGATGACCTTTAAAACAGTATAAAATACATGTATGTTTGAGGAATTTGAATTATGAGGTTTCAGATGATCTTCATCTGATGACATTCATAGGACTTCATGTTACACAATATTTTAGCAAAATATGAGTTTACATTGGCGCATTACATTCACTAGTTCCAAAAACATCCAGTGATTTTGCATAGCCACATCATTCAACAAAAATACTCATCACAAATGTAGATGATAATGCAAGTTATACACATGGAATTATAGATATACCTCTCCTTAATGCAACCGCTGTGTCTGATTTCAAAAAACCTTTACGGAGTAAGCAAACCATGCAATAACAGACGGCGCTGAAATAGTCACAATAGCCGCCGTGTTGCCGTCAACATAAACAACAAATGACATGATAAATATTCCCTTACCTTTGATGATATTTATCAGAAAGCACTCCAGGAATCCCAGGTCCACAATACATGTTTGTTATGTTCGATAATGTCTGTTATTTATGTCCAAATACCTCCGTTTGTTAGCGCATTTGGTATACATATCCAAACGCTCATTCTGGTCAGCGTTACGTCGGACAAAATCTTCTAAATGTTATATTACAGGTCGAAGAAACATTTCACACTAAGTACAGAATCAATCATTTGGATATTTTTAACATATAGCTTCAATAAAGTTCCAACCGGATTATTCCTTTGTGTCTTGATGAGCAATGGAACGCAAGTGGATAACATGCGGAATGAGCGTGATCAGAAAATTGCTGACTGCCAGTCACCTGATTCTGATCTCATTCAGTCCCACAACACAGTAGAAGTCTCATTCACATTTCTATAGATGGTTGACATCTAGTGGAACCCCTAGGAAGTGCAACATCATTAATATCTCAAGGGGATTTCATTGGGAACTGTGGTGAACACATACGAAGCTCGGATTTCTCACTTCCTGTTTTGATTTCTCCTCAGGATTTTGCCTGCCATACTCAGACATCATTCAAACAGTTTTCAAAATGTTAGAGTGTTTTCTATCCAATACTACTAATAATATGCATATATTAGCAACTGAGACTGAGAAGCAGGCCGTTTACTTTGGGCAACTTATTCATCCAAGGTACTCAATACTGCCCCCAGCCATAAGAATTTAAAGGCACAGTCAACTTAGTGTATGTAAACTTCTGATCCACTGGAAATGTGATACAGTGAATTATAAGTGAAATAATCTGTCAGTAAACAATTGTTGGAAAAAATTACTTGTGTCATGTACAAAGTAGATGTCCTAACCGACTTGCCAAAACTTTAGTTTGTTAACAAAAATTTGTGGAATGGTTGAAAAACAAATTTTAATGACTCCAAACTAGATGTATATAAACTTATATATATAAATTGTATATAATTGTATATAAATTTTATATAAACAATTCCAACTGTAATTCCTCTGTTGAAATCAGGTTGTTGAGTAGTCTAACATTGCTGAATTAGCTAGTGAAAGTGAAACTGGATGAAAAACTCTCTCTCTCTGCTTCTTCTTAATTTAAGAAATACATTTGTTCATAACTGTTCAACTAATGTCTTTCTCTCTCTTTGAGTCAATTACCCGCTACATGTTATGCACTGCATTGCTAGCTAGCTGTAGGTTATGCTTTCAGTGCTAGATTCCTTCTCTGATCCTTTGATTGGATGGACAACATGTCAGTTCATTCTGCAAGAGCTGTGATAGGTTGGAGGACGTCCTCTGGAAGTCATCATAATACTGTGTAAGTTGATGGAAGGGAGTGAGAACCCTAAGCCTCTTAGGTTTTGTATTGAAGTCAATGTACACAGTGAAACCATACAGAGTGTTGTTGAGGTTACTATAGACAGTGTGTTTTAAATTAGTTATTTGGTTATGTGAATATATTTTGTATAATTTTATGTAAAAAAGGATAACATTCACTATTTTTATGAAATTCACTGAGTAGGAGGGTCCTCTCCTTCCACCTCTGAGGAGCCTCCTCTGGCACACACACTCATGGGGTGGAGGTGAAGAATTATTAGAGGAATGGGATGGACGGAAGAATCTTGGTGAGTTATAGACGGGAAATGAAGAAGTCTAAACTAAACACTTCCAGCATCCGTGTTCCTGGGGTTTTCCTGAGTGGAATCCGTCTGTCACTGTATCATGGCGCCTGTCTCCGAGGTGACATTAGAGGGTCTGGCTCTTGTCTTTGGCTGTGTCCAATAGGCCCTGGTCAGAAGTAGTGCACTATATATGGAGTAGGGTGCTATGTGAGACGTAGCCTTGGGTTCTCTGGTCCTGGCTTTTTCTCAGTCAGGGAAGGATGTTGTGTTTACACAGGGCGGACGACCTCAGTTACTGTGCATGTGGGCATACACGTGCACACTAACAAGCATGCACAGATGCATGCAAACGAACACACACACACACACACACACACACACACACACACACACACACACACACACACACACACACACACACACACACACACACACACACACACACACACACACACACACACACACACACACACACACACACACACACACACACACACACACACACAGAAAGTAAGATGTCCCATGACCCAGAATCAACCCAGTCAATGGGCCCTTATCTCAACACCGTTTAATTAAAGGTTTTGAGATGACACCTGTGACCTGAGTAAAGATTCTTCCCTTACCTGGTCTTGTGGGACACCTGTGAAGTTACAGGGGCTGTGTGTGTGTGTGTGTGTGTGTGTGTGTGTGTGTGTGTGTGTGTGTGTGTGTGTGTGTGTGTGTGTGTGTGTGTGTGTGTGTGTGTGTGTGTGTGTGTGTGTGTGTGTGTACACATGAATAGTGTGTACATAGCGTGGAGGCCATGCACAGTCTCCCCTTCCAGAAAAACCACATGATGTCACTTGTGGAAAATTACATGGTTTTTCTGTAAGGGTCTCCAGACCAGACAGAACGAGAGCAGAGAGGGCTGCTTCCCCTTGGCAGACCCAGGAAACTTAATGAACAGTGATGACAGATAAACTATGAGAACTGGACATGCCATTCATTTATTAAACTTCTTAATTCTGTCTTTGAGAGAAAGGTGACCTTCAGAGTGTGTGGACAGTGACACGTGCACAGATATTGTGTATGTGTGTGCATGAGTGCTTGCGCCTGTGCATGCGTAACAGTGTGTTTTTTGTGTGCATCAGTGACTGTCTGTTGGAATGAAGAAATGAATGCGTATACTTGTGTATGTCTACAAAGAGCGTGTGAAAGAGAGAATGACAAATGTAAATCAACATGATTAAAGCTGCACTATGCAGAAATTGCGCCGTCAGACATCAAACATGCAGAAGGACAATATAAGAGGAAGGTGGAATCCTATTACACCAGCACCAAAGCTTGTCGTATGTGGCAGGGCTTGCAGACGATTACAAAGCAAAACTCAAGATGGCGCCAATAGAGATGGTCGCTTTTCTTCTAGTCCCTAGGAAACTAAGCAGTATTTAGATTTTTGAATGTGTTATTTCTTACATTGTTAGCCCAGACAATCTCAAGATGTTATTACATTCAGCCGGCAAGTACTATTGGATATCAGAGCGACCAGGAATACGACTTTCCCGAAGTGGATCCTTTGTTTTCACCACCATCCAGGACATTGGATCTAATTCCAGAAGCTAACTGTCACGCCTTGGTCATTGTATTTTGTGTTTTTGGTATATGTTTGGGTAGGCCAGGGTGTGACATGGGTTTATATGTTGTGTTTCGTATTGGGGTTTGTATTAATTGGGATTGTGTATGATTAGGGGTGTGTCTAGTTAGGCTTGGCTGCCTGAGGCGATTCTCAATTGGAGTCAGGTGATTCTCGTTGTCTCGGATTGGGAACCGTATTTAGGTAGCCTGAATTCGCGTTGTATTTTGTGGGTGTTTGTACCTGTCTCTGTGTAGTAGTCACCAGATAGGCTGTATTAGTTTCACGTTTCGTTTGTTGTTTTCGTAATTCAGTTATTTCATGTACCTTTTCATTCATTAAAGTCATGAGTAACCTACACGCTGCATTTTGGTCTGACTCTCTTCTTACAACAAATCAAATCAAATCAAATCAAATTTATTTATATAGCCCTTCGTACATCAGCTGATATCTCAAAGTGCTGTACAGAAACCCAGCCTAAAACCCCAAACAGCAAACAATGCAGGTGTAAAAGCACAACAGACTAACGTCGTTACAGAAACACCCACCACTCACAGACCGAGCAGCGTGTGAACTGGCAGGAGCTAAAGGACGACGTTATGGACAGCAGAAGCATGGAGTATACTACGTGGGAAGAAATCGACAGGTGGGCGGCCGACCCAGAGCGAGTGCAGGAGCCCGCCTGGGATTCGCTTCAGCAGTGCGAAGAGGGCTACAGGCTAATGGAGTCTAAGAGGAAAACACGGCGACGCAGAGCGAAAACCGAAAGTAACGGGGGAGAGCGCAGAGAGAGAGTGGCTGAGTCAGGAGTCAGACCTGAGCCTACTCTCTCTGTTAATTGTGAGGAGCAGTTGCAGTGGGAGAGGCTGCACCAATATGAGGACTTCTGGTCTTGGGAGATGATATTAGACGGTAAAGGACCCTGGGCGCAGCCGGGAGAATATCGCCGTCCCAAGGATGAATTATTTGGAGAATGGACATGGGAAGACGTGTTGGATGGTAAAGGTTGTTACACTTGGGAGGAGATATTGGCCGGAAGAGATCGCCTCCCATGGGAACAGGTGGAGGCACTAAGGAGAGCAGAGGCAGCGGGAGATAGGAGCCGACGATACGAGGGAACACGGTTGGCAAGGAAGCCGGAAAAGCAGCCCCAAAAAATTCTTGGGGGGGGACTAGAGGGGAGAATAGTTATGCCAGGCAGGAGACCTGCGCATACTCCCTGTGCTCACCGTTGGGCTAGAGAGACCGGGCAGACACCGTGTTATGCTATGGAGCGCACAGTGTTTTCAGTGCGGGAGCATAGCCCGGTGCGGCACATACCAGCTCTTCCTATTGGCTGGGCTAGAGTGGGCATCGAGCCAGGTAAGCTTGGGCAGGCTCGGTGCTCAAGAGCTCCAGTGCGCCTGCACGGTCCGGTCTATCCAGAGCCACCTCTACACACCAGTCCTCCGGTAGCAGCTCCCCGCACCAGGCTTCCTGTGCATGTCCTCGATCCAGTACCACCAGTTCCAGCACCACGCACCAGGCCTCCAGTGCGCCTCGCCTGTTCAACGCAGCCAGCGCTTTTCTCCTCTCCTGCGCTGTCGGAGTCTCCCGCCTATTTAGCGCAACCAGAGCCTTTCTCCTCTCCTGCGCTGCCGGAGTCTCCAGTCTGCCCAGCGCAGCCAGTGCTCCCAGTCGGCCCAGCGCGGCCAGTGCTCCCAGTCTTCCCAGAGCGGCCAGTGCTCCCAGTCTGCCCAGCGCCGCCAGTGCTCCCAGTCGGCCCAGCGCGGCCAGTGCTCCCAGTCGGCCCAGCGCGGCCAGTGCTCCCAGTCGGCCCAGCGCGGCCAGTGCTCCCAGTCTGCCTAGCGCGGCCAGTGCTCCCAGTCTGCCCAGCGCGGCCAGTGCTCCCAGTCTGCCCAGTGCGGCCAGTGCTCCCAGTCTACCCAGTGCTCCCAGTCTGCCCAGTGCTCCCAGTCTGCCCAGTGCTCCCAGTCTGCCCAGTGCTCCCAGTCTGCCCAGCGCCGCCAGTGCTCCCAGTCTGCCCAGTGCTACCAGTCTGCCCAACGCCGCCAGTCTGCCCAACGCCGCCAGTCTGCCCAGCGCCACCAGTCTGCCCAGCGCCACCAGTCTGCCCAGCGCCGCCAGTCTGCCCAGCGCCGCCAGTCTGCCCAGCGCCGCCAGTCTGCCCAGCGCCGCCAGTCTGCCTGGATCCGCCAGAAGTGCCAGTCTGCCAAGATCTTCTAGATCGGCCAGACAACCTGAATTATCCAGTTCCACCAGCCAGCCAGGATTTACCGGAGCCTACTACCTACCTGAGCTTCCTCTCAGTACTGAGCTTCCTCTCAGTACCGGGCTTCCTCTCAGTACCGGGCTTCCTCTCAGTACCGGGCTTCCCCTCAGTACCGGGCTTCCCCTCAGTACCGGGCTTCCCCTCAGTACCGGGCTTCCCCTCAGTACCGGGCTGCTTCTGTCCCGAGCTGCCCCTCTGTCCCGGGCTGCCCTTCTGTCCCGAGATGCCCCTCTGTCCCGAGCTGCCCCTCTGTCCCGAGCTGCCCCTCTGTCCCGAGCTGCCCCTCTGTCCCGAGCTGCCCCTCAGTTATGTGGGGATCTGGGTGAGGACTATTAGGCCATGGTCGGCGGAGAAGGTGGATGATCCCAGGACGCTAAGGGGAGGAACTAGGACATTAATGGAGTGGGGTCCACGTCCCAAGCCAGAACTGCCACCATGGACAGACGCCCATCCGGACCCTCCCTATGCTCTTGAGGTGCGTCCGGGAGTCCGCACCTTAGGGGGGGTTCTGTCACGCCTTGGTCATTGTATTTTGTGTTTTTGGTATATGTTTGGGTAGGCCAGGGTGTGACATGGGTTTATATGTTGTGTTTCGTATTGGGGTTTGTATTAATTGGGATTGTGTATGATTAGGGGTGTGTCTAGTTAGGCTTGGCTGCCTGAGGCGATTCTCAATTGGAGTCATGTGATTCTCGTTGTCTCGGATTGGGAACCTTATTTAGGTAGCCTGAGTTCGCGTTGTATTTTGTGGGTGTTTGTACCTGTCTCTGTGTAGTAGTCACCAGATAGGCTGTATTAGTTTCAGGTTTCGTTTGTTGTTTTCGTAATTCAGTTATTTCATGTACCTTTTCATTCATTAAAGTCATGAGTAACCTACATGCTGCATTTCGGTCTGACTCTCTTCTTACAACAGACGAACGTCGTTACACCGACACAAAAACAATGTCGCCGCAGAAGAGATGGAACAGCCTCCTGGTCAGACTTCGAATGTGTGCACACCACCCGCTTCAGAGTATATTACCCGCCAATGTCCAGTCTCTAGACAACAAGGTAGACACAATTAGGACAAGGGTTGCTTTCCAGAGAGGCGTCAGAGATTGTAACATTGTCTGTTTCATGGTAACATGGCTCTCTCGGGATATGTTGTCGGAGTCGGTACAGCCACCTGGGATTATTCATGCGACAGAAATAAGCATCTCTTCTCTAAGGGCAGAAGAAGGGCGGGGGTAAATGCGTCATGATTAACGACTCGTGGTGTAATCGAAAACAACATACAGGAACTCAAGTCCTTTTGTTGACCTAGCATTCCTTACAATCAAATGCCAACCATATTAGCTCCCAAGAGAATTCTTGTCAGTCATCGTCACAGCCGGAAGTCAGAAGTTTACATACATTTAAACTCAGTTTCACATTTCCTGACATGTAAATCCTCGTAAAAAATCCCTGTTTTAGGTCAGTTAGGATTACCACTTTATTTTAAGAATGTGAAATGTCCATTACTCCGGACAGAGCTGGTGTAACTGATTTGTAGGCCTCCTTGCTCACAAACACTTTGCCAGTTCTGCCCACAAATTTTCTATGGGACTGAGGTCAGGGCTTAGCGATGGCCACTCCAATACCTTGTCTGTGTTGTCCTTAAGCCATTTTGCCACAACTTTGGAAGTATGCTTTGGGATCATTGTCCATTTGGAAGACCCATCTGCGACCAAGCTTAAACTTCCTGACTGATATCTTGAGCTGTTGCTTCAATATATCCACGTAATTTTTCTCCCTCATGATGACATCTATTTTGTGAAGTGCACCAGTCCCTCCCGGAGCAAAGCACCCCCACAACATGATGCTGCCAACCCCGTACTTCACGGTTAGGATGGTGTCCTTCGGCTTGCAAGCATCCCCCTTATTCCTCAAGACATTGATTTGCACTTTTCGCAAAAAAAGTATGTTCCTCTCTAGAAGACAGAACGCGTCTCCTTCCTGAGCGGTTGACAGCGGCATGGTCCCATGGTGTTTATACTTACGTACTATTGTTTGTACAGATGAACGTGGTACCTTCAGTCATTTGGAAATGGGGCCAAAATGGGCCAAAATACCAGCAACAGTGTGTGAAAAACTTGTGAAGACTTACAGAAAACGTTTGACCTCTGTCATTGCCAACAAAGGGTATATAACAAAGTATTGAGATAAACTTTTGTTATTGACCAAATCATTATTTTCCACCATAATTTGCAAATAAATTCATAAAAAATCCTACAATGTGATTTAAAAAAAAAAATTCTCATTTTGTCTTTCATAGTTGAAGTGTACCTATGATGAAAATTACAGGCCTCTCTCATCTTTTTAAGTGGGAGAACTTGCACAATTGGTGGCTGACTAAATACTTTTTTGACCCACTGTATGTGAATGTAAACTTCCGACTTCAACTGTATATCCCCCCACAAGGAACTTCACTGGACTCTATGCAAACTGGAAACCATTTATCCTATGGCTGTATTTATTTAAAATCGAATCAAATTTATTTTAGCTGGGGATTTTATCAAAGCAAATTTGAGGACACAGCTACCTTTTTTCTCTCAGAATATTGGTTGTGGCACTCGTGCGGGCAATGCACTGGATCACTGCTACTCTAACTTCCGCGATGCATACAAGGCCCACCCTTCAGCAAATCTGACCACGACTCCATTTTGCTCCTACCGTCCTACAGGCAGAAACTCAAACAGGATATTCCCGTGACAACGCTGTTCAAGATGGTTTTGATTACTGGAAACCATTTATCCTACTGGGAAATGTTCCGGACAGCCTCAGAGAATAACATTGATTTATTCGCTGATTCCGGGGAGTGAGTTTATAAGGAAGTGCATTGTACCCTAACCAGAAACTGTGGATAGATGGGGGTATACGCGCAAAACTGAAAGCGCAAACCACCTCATTTAACCATGGAAAGATGAGTGGGAATATGCCCGAATATAAACAGTGTAGTTATTCAAACAAGTGAAATGTCGGTATAGGGACAAAGTGGAGTCACAATTCAACGTCTCAGACATGAGAGGTATGTGCCAGGGTCGACAGGCAATTCCGAACTACAAAAACAAAATCAGCCATGTCACGGACACCGATGTCTTGCTTCCAGACAAACTCAACACCTTCTTTGCCCGCTTTGAGGATAATACAGTGCCACCGACGCGGCCCGCTACCAAGGACTGTGGGCTCTCCTTCTCCGTGGCCGACGTGAGCAACACATTTAAACGTGTTTACTCTCGCAAGGCTTCTGAACCAGATGGCATCCCTGGCCGGCATGCTTTGAGAACGCGCCATGGTATTCCTTCTGTCCTGGGGGCCTTGCGAGTATAAACCTATTTCAAAGTTTTACTCACATCGGCCACAGAGCTCGAGGTCAGAGACACCTGGAACAACAGGGGCTTTCTTGCAAGACTCATTGTTGTATTCCTGTCACGGTATTGGAATGGCCATCACAAAGCCCTGACCTCAATACTACAGAACATTTGTGGGCAGAACTGAAAAAGCGTGTGCGAGCAAGGAGGCCTACAAACCTGACTCAGTTACACCAGCCCTGTCAGCAGTAATGGGCCAAAATTCACCCAACTTATTGTGGGAAGCTTGTGGAAGGCTACCCGAAATGTTTGAACCAAGTTACAGTTTTTTCAAACTGCTTACACACAAAATATTTTCATGTCACACGATTTTTGAAACCTCTCACTCAAAGTGCAAAAATACACACCAAATATCCAAAACCATAAGCTATTTCTCAGCCTTTGACTCATTGTCAATTGCATAAAACACTTTTTTCAAAACACAACACACAATTCTCTACCTAAAACACAAAAATCTAACAGGAAGTGACTTGCTTTCCTTTTCCAAACACAACTAATCAAAATGCTACACTTATTCACCAGGTCACACACACACTCCTCACATGTGCAAACACTAATGGCTTCACTGATCACGAACCAATCACTGCTTTCCTGTAGTATTGGCCTATAAATAGGTCAGAGGTTACCTGTTTTGAACAATGGATGCCAACAATGGACAGAGAGCAAGAGGAGTAGGAGGGAGAGGAAGAAGAGGACGAGGGCGAGGGCAAAGAAGAGAAGGAAGGAGAGCCATCTTTGATGAGATTAGGGCAACACTTCTTGGTCATGTGATCAACCACGGTTTAGACCATGAGAGAGGCTGGACTGAGAGTCCAGCACAACTTGAGTCGATTTACAGTGGCGTCCATAATTCGAACATTCAGAAATGAGAACAGGTATGCAACTATCTAATGACTATTTTAGCATTACAGTAATGTACTGTAAAATACGTATGACTGCATAGTATTGCATAAACATTTGTAACTCTAAGCCATCCATTTACTGTACTGCATTGAATGAATGAGGTTGGTTATCATGCTGTACTAAAAAATGTTGTACATTGTTTACAGTTTGAATTCTGTACAGAGTGGAGAGGCAAAGACATGATGGAGGATGAGGACAGATGTACAAGAGAATGCAATTATAAATATGGTTTTGGCCAACAATGCAATTAGGATTCGAGAGATAAGAGACCATATCTTGAATAATGACACCATATTTAACAACATCAATGATGTAAGCCTGTCGACCATACAACGCATCCTCCAACAGCACCGAGCGACGATGAAACAACTTTACAAGGTGCCATTTGAGAGAAACTCTGACAGAGTCAAGAATATGTGACATGACTTTGTAGATGTATGTATGCAACACTAATTCCAGTACTTCAGACATACCATATTTACTCATCTGTATATCCTTTTGTCCGTTACAGAGAGTATTGGAGTTGGATGCCCATGTAATTGACTTCAACCTCACCAAAACCAGGTGCCGCGGAAGAAATGTAATAGGACCGAGGGCAGCGTGTGGGTAATATAACTATGTGTGCTGCCATCACTCAAATGGGGTCACTCAAACACCGGCCATATGCTCACTTTTCTGGATGCAATTTACACAATGCTTGTCCCTGATCCAGATCAGGAGCCTGCTAGATTTGTGGTTTTATGGGACAATGTTAATTTTCACCGGGGGGTTCTGATCCTAAACTGGTTTGCCACCCATCCACAATTTGTAGTTTTGTACCTACCCTCATATTCACCTTTCTAAATCCCATAGAGGAATTCTTCTCAGCCTTGCACTGGAAAGTGTATGATCGCCAACCCTATGCCCGCATACCGCTTCTCCAGACAATGGAGGACGCATGTGGGGACAGAGGTTGCCTCTGTCCAAGGTTGGATACGCCATGGTAGGAGATACTTCCTTCGATGTTTGGCAAGAGAAACGGAGAAAACGTATCTTGTGATGTGGACAAAGTATCGTGGCCAGACCCAGGCCGGAGAAGAGATGAAGCGTAGCTTATTACTGGTGACTGTCCCCCCCCCCCCCTACCAATTCCTGGACTGCCCCCCCCGAGACCCCACACACACAATTGTGTTCTGTACTGTATTCTAAAGAATATACTTTTGGTTTACATATGTTTATGGTTTTGTTGTATGCTACTGTATACAACAGTAATGTTTAGCCTAATAAATATTATGTTTCTACAGTGTACTTGTTACCCCTCTCAGCAGATTACTTTCACTGTAGAACATTGTATTGAAATGTCGATATAAGCCTATGAAAGACCAAAGAGTTTAAGATTTAACAACAGTGTTTACATGGTATATCCAAAAATGTAATATTATGAAAGCAGTGTTTGCCATTTGATGCAAATGCTTCATTCTGACATGTGTTTATGGCATTTTCAATGCAGTGTTACATTTTGAAGGAGATTTTGCATTTTGTGTGTGCAGTTTTGAAAAATGGAGACGGTTTTGAAATACGCGTGTAAGCAGTTGAAAAAACTGTAAACAAATTAAAGACAATGCTACCAAATACTAAGTGAGTGTATGTAAACTTCTGACACACTGGGAATGTGATGAAAGAAATAAAAGCTGAAATAAATCATTCTCTCTACTATTATTCTGGCATTTCACATTCTGAAAATAAAGTGGTGACCCTAACTGACGTTAGACAGGGAATATGTACTAGTATTACAGTTTTTCTCAATTGCTAAAACACCATTTCTGAAACCTTGCTCCATTTCCTGAAAACATTAAACACAAAACCTCATCTTCAAGCACTATTTACATAGCCTCTGACTCCTCTCGCAAAATGAAACATTCACCTTAAAACAGTTTTACCTGTGTTCAAAATCAAACACTGCTCTCAACTCATAAACCAAGTACTCAAAATGATATACATTCTCAAGCAGTCAGTAAACAATTCCCCGAAAAATAGAAAACCTATTGTTCAAAACACAATTCTCAGGGAGAAATACATTTTTAATCATTTTTTTTATTTTTCTGTCATTGTCTTTTGATGAATGAAAACATGTTCTATCAAAGAAGTTCAAAATTTATCAGAAATTACTACTCTGCTTTGCTCTTTGCAATTTTGTTTTTGTTTTTTCCTCCTTGTACCACTATTTTTACAGTACTCTACCCTGCATCTCACAAACTTGTCCTTTGTCTCTGTGATACTGTAATTCTTGTTCTTTGTTGATATGAACCTGCAACCAGTCAAAATCTATTGAGCAGTACTGTTAGTAAATGGAAAGCACAATGTTCAGGGCCATACAATTTGTCCATTGTACAGTATACAGCCTACAATGCACTGTACTACAGTATACAATACTAAAAGGGACAAAAATCAAAGGAGTAAACGTGGTCAATGTGCTTCTTCTTGTCTTTGGGCTGGGTCAGGCCAGAGCACTTTGTCGACATCACAAGCAAGAAAAAACTCCTCAATCGGATTCAGGAAAGGCGAATATGGAGGGAGGTACAAGTTCATAAACTGCCCATTGATGTTAAACCATTCCCTTACCCGAGCAGCTCATTGGAAACTGACATTGTCCCACACTATCACATAGGTGGGAATGGGATTCTCATTTAGCTCTTGACCCTGCTGCTCTTGAACCTGCTGCTCAAATAAAATATCTCTTAGCTTGGCAATACATCTTAGAAGGTGCTGGGTGTTATATGGCCCGTGTGTAACATGGTGATGTAGAACACCATGGTTGCTGATAGCAGCACAGATTGGGACATTGCCACCTCGTTAACCAGGGACTTCAACAATGGCCTGCTGTCCAAATGTTTCGGCCTCTCCTTCTCCTCTTTGTTAGATTGAAGCCTGCTTCATCAACAAAGATGAACTCATGGGGTCTGTCCAAGGATTCCAAGTCAAATATTGTCTGTCTAGAAATACAATATACTGTTTGTAGGATTTTGTAAGTCGTACAGAGACAGTACAAGTAGGCTTCTGATTCATATACATTGTATGTACTGAAGAGTAATGTCATTCACATAGTATGTGTTAGTACTGCAGATAATCAAATCAAATCAAATGTATTTATATAGCCCTTCGTACATCAGCTGATATCTCAAAGTGCTGTACAGAAACCCAGCCTAAAACCCCAAACAGCAAACAATGCAGGTGTAAAAGCACGGTGGCTAGGAAAAACTCCCTAGAAAGGACAAAACCTAGGAAGAAACCTAGAGAGGAACCGGGCTATGTGGGGTGGCCAGTCCTCTTCTGGCTGTGCTGGGTGGAGATTATAACAGAACATGGCCAAGATGTTCAAATGTTCATAAATGACCAGCATGGTCAAATAATAGTAAGGCAGAACAGATGAAACTGGAGCAGCAGTAAATGTTTACAGTAAATGTTCCTGAATGTACACTAACTTGCACATACTGAGCTCGCAGTTCTTTCACCCTTGGTGAGTTGTGCTCAAAAGGTACTCTGTATACTTGTTTAATTCGCATCCTGTTATGATGGAGGACACGGTCAACTGTGGAAATGCTCACACTGTCGATTCCTTGGAATTATCTTGAAGGACCATGCCAACTTTAACGGCCTCTTGCTCCCGAGTGAATATAGCTGTCCTTCCACCTGCATGTGGCAGCCTTACAATTCTACAAAAAGTAGTTGAGCAGTTACAACACATATTCATGTAGTACAATACATAGTGATTAACTTTACAAATGTCTATTGAAACAGCTGCATATAGTGTAGCACAGTAAATTTGCAATTACAAAAATACAGTAGTACACTGTACCTGTTCTCTTCTCTGAATGTCCTTACTATGGTCGACACAGAAAATCGGCTCAAATTGGGTTGCACTCTAAGTCCATGGACAAGAACATTGTCTTTAACTGTTGCTCGAATTTCTTCAGATATTTGCACTCTTTGTCTTCCTCTTCCTCTTCGTCCTCCTCTTCGTCGCCCACCTCGCATACGCCCTCGCCCTCTCACATTGTTTCTTCTATCCATTCTCAGGCTTTCTCTTTCCCATCTTCAACAACCTGTTTGCTCTCTGAACTGCTTGGTTGTATAGCATCATTTGAAAGAGGTTAAATCAATTTTGAGTGGTTGTGTTCAATCAATGACATGTAATTGTCTATTCGTATTTGATTGTTGCCACTTGTGTTTACCAGTATGGATGACATGTGCATTAGAGTGCAGAATGTGTTTTGAGATGTGTTTAGAGTTTTGCTGAGAAGTCTAAGTGAGATCTGCAAATTGTGTTTTACCATGTGAAATGGTTTAAGGTATTGACAACAGAGTGCATAATTAGCAAAATGAGACCAGGCAACTGAGAACTTTGTTCAGCCAATGGGTTTTGTGTTTTAGTAATTGAAAAAAACTGTAAACGTCAGGAATTGTGAAACTGAGTTTAAATGTACTTGGCTAAGGTGTATGTAAACTCCCGACTTCAACTGTAGCGCCATTCTTGTGTAGGTTATTCCTCGTGTTACTATTTTTTTAAACAATTGTTTAACTCTGCATCATTGGAAAGGGCTCGTAAGCAATCAATTCACAGTAAAGTCCACACCTGCTGTATGCAGCACGTGATAAAATAAAAGGTTATTTGATTATTTAGAATAGTATTTGGTCATGTGGCCAACTCTACCTCTAATCACAGTTCTCCCTCCAATTCCTCCGCGGAAGAGGAGAAATTTGAAAAATCCTAGCCGCCTGATCCCTACGGAATGGATTCTAATAAAGAAGGAGGTAGTGCCAGTAATTTGCAACAAAAGGTTTTCCCAAGCGATCATAACAATGCCACGTCAATGCATTGGTATGGTGGATATGTCTGGGACCAAGAGATTGACTAGCTGATTCCCACTCCAGGCATGCACTGTGCCCTCCAATACAGACCTGCGTTCAAATACTATTGCAAATGATTTCAAACGCTTAATCTGTGCTTTATTGAGCTTGTCTGGCTTAATGGACCAATAGGATAGTCCCAAAACTACAACCCCCGCCCATCTGTCACTCCAGGCATGTTGCAGCAAACTAAGTATTTGAAAAAATTTTAGTATTTGAACCCAGGGCTGCTCTACGGACATACTGTAATGGTGTTAGAGTGGTAAGTAAAGGTGTTAATGTGGCAAGTAAAATTCTGTATTATACAATACAGTTACCTACTGTAATATATAGTATCAGTCAAATGTTTGGACACACCTACTCATTCAAGGGTTTTTCTTTATTTTTATTTTTTTCTATATATATATTAAAACAAATAAACGTCCTCTGTCAACTGCGTTTATTTGAGATTCTTCAAAGTAGCCACCCTTTACCTAGATGACAGCATTGCACACTCTTGGCATTCTCTCAACCAACTTCAATAGGAATGCTCTAATGCTCTTCCAAACAGTCTTGAATGAGATCCCACTTATGCTGAGCACTTGTTGGCTGCTTTTCCTTCACTCTGCGGTCCAACTCATCCCAAACCATCTCAATTGGGTTGAGGTCGGGTGATTGTGGAGGCCAGTTCATCTGATGCAGCACTCCATCCTCAGTCAAATAGCACTTACACAGCCTGGAGGTGTTTTGGGTCACTGTCCCATTGAAAAACAAATGATAGTGGGACAAAGCGCAAACCAGATGGGATGGCGTATCACTGCAGAATATTGTGCTAGCCATGCTGGTTAAGTGTTCCTTGAATTATAAATAAATTACAGACAGTGTCACCAGCAAAGCACCCCCCACACCTTCACACCTCCATGCTTGACGGTGGGAACCACACATGCAGAGATCATCTGTTCACATACTCTGTGTCTCACAAAGACACGACGGTTGGAACCAAAAATCTCAAATTTGTACTCATCAGACCAAAGGAGAGATTTCCACCAGTCTAATGTCCATTGCTAGTGTTTCTTGTCCCAAGCAAGTCTCTTCTTATTATTGGTGTCCTTTAGTAGTTGTTTATTTGCTGCAATTTGACCATGAAGGCCTGAGTCATGCAGTCTCCTCTGAACATTTGACGTTACGTGTCTGTTATTTGAACTCTGTGAATTTGGGTTGCAATCTGAGGGGCAGTTAACTCTAATGATCTTATCCTCTGCAGCAGAGGTAACTCTGGGTCTTCCTTTCCTATGGCGGTCCTCATGATTACGAGTTTCATTATAGTGCTTTTTGCAACTGCAATTTTCAGGATCGACTGACCTTCATGTCTTAAAATAGTTCACTGTCGTTTCTCTTTGCTTATTTGAGCAGTTCTTGCCATAATATGGACTTGGTATTTTACCAAATAGGGCTATCTTCTGTGTACCACCCCTACCTTGTCACAACACAACGGATGATCTCAAATACATTAAAGCTAGTGAGGGGGTAAGAGTCCAGCTTCAGAGATTTTTGCAGTTCGTTCCAGTCATTGGCAGCAGAGAACTAGAAGGAGAGGCGGCCAAAGAAGGAATTGGCTTTGGGGGTGACCAGCGAGATATACCTGCTGGAGCACGTGCTACGGGTGGGTGCTGCTATGGTGACCAGTGAGCTGAGATAAGGCGGGCTTTACCTAGCAGAGACTTGTAGATGACCTGGATCCAGTGGGTTTGGCGATGAATTTGAAGCGAGGGCCAGCCAACGAGAGCATACAGGTCGCAATGGTGGGTAGTATATGGGGCTTTGGTGACAAAACGCATGGCACTGTGATAGACTGCATCCAATTTGTTGAGTAGAGTGTGGGAGGCTATTTTGTAAATGACATCGCTGAAGTTGAGGATCGGTAGGATGGTCAGTTTTACGAGGGTATGTTTTGCAGCTTGATTGAAGGATGCTTTGTTGCGAAATAGGAAACCGATTCTAGATTTAATTTTGGATTGGAGATGTTTAATATGAGATTTGACCGAGAGTTTACAGTCTAACCATACACCTAGGTATTTGTAATTGTCCACATATTCTAAATCAGAACCGTCCAGAGTAGTGATGCTGGACGGGCGGGCATGTGCGAGCAGCGAACGGTTGAAGAGCATGCATTTAGTTTTACTTGTATTTAAGAGCAGTTGGAGGCCACGGAAGGAGAGTTGGAATGGCATTGAAGCTCATCTGGTGGTTAGTTTACACAGTGTCCAATGAACGGACAGATGTTTTCAGAATGGTGTCGTCTACATAGAGGTGGATCAAAGAATCATCAGCAGCGAGAGCGACATAATTTATGTATATATCATACATTTACAATTTATGTTTTTAAATGTATACATTTAAAACATTCATTAAAGCAAAATGACTGCCCCGCCACTTATTTTGTATACAATTTTGGGATGGGTTAGATGGGTTAGATTCCTATATCCCAGACTGTAGCTTTAATGTATTCCCCTATAGATACACTACAACCAACCACAGAAAGACAAATTGTTTCCTCAGGTATATAAAAGCATAAGGAAGCACAAAGAGTACAGCCATCCAAGTGTGTGTTTGCTCAGGTTGAGGCAAGGCCAGCCCTGAAGTGGAGAGGACTGTAGGTTCATGTCATGAGAAGTACATACACCTGGGTAGAGGAGAATGATTCATGATTCATGAGTCCTTGCACACCTGCTCTCTGTTTGGTCAATAGTGCCATGTTTCTCCTGGAAACCACAGGTACAATGTTATCGCTACCCTGGCAAAAAGTCCCAGTCCTTATCTCGTATTGGCTCTGATTGCACCCATTTGGGTCAATTAGGAGTTCTCTCCATCTCGGAGTGTGCGGTTCCTGCTCGGCAGAAGCAGGCCACTGAATAGCTGCTCCGGTTCCTGTGATGTTCAGGCAGGGAGGCCATCAGGTGAGTTAAGAGTTCAGCAAATATCACGAGGCATGTTGTGCTGTGGGCTCACTCCCACACGTGGCTGGTTGGATGGTGTGTGTGTGTCTTGGGGAGGGGGGGGGGGGTGGTATTGTTGGACATGGCATAATGTGACCTTAAAAACTGCAATGTTGATAGATACTGTATTACAATGCATAACTGTAAATTCTCACTATGTCACGCCTGGTCCTGCTCTCTGTCGCTCGAGTTTGCCAGCCATTCATTACGCACACCTGTTACCATCATTAAGTACAGCAGCACTTATTGGATGCACCTGGACTCCTTCCCGTTGTTGATTGCCCCGTCTATAATTGTCTGCTCCCCCGGTTGTTCCCTGTGTCTGCATTGGTGCCGTTATTTTTCCCATCCAGACGTTATTCCTGTCCTGTTCATGTCCGTTGTTCATGAAATGTTCTCCCTGTACCTGCTTCCTGTCTCCAGCATCGATCCTCACACTATGACTGCAGTGCCACTTACAAAACAGTTATTTTCATACAGTATATTGTTATAGTTTCGTATGAGACCTGCACACTGCCTACATCACCAATACCCATCCTGTGTAAGCACATTTTTCAGAGGAGAGGCAGCCTGGCCCTGTTTTCCACAGTGGGCCCTGCCATGTATCAGCTCTAGCCCCACTGAGGCTTACTATTGTGGGTGAGAGAAGGCCCTGTGTGCGCGCACACCTGCACGCACACACACGTACACACACCTCCAATGTGTTTTCCTTGGACAGGTTCACTGCGCACCAGGGCTTCACCATCGTGATGAAGCACAGTCCAGCCATTACCGTGGCCACTGGAAACACTGACAAACCAAGACACGGCCCTGTCCTGGGTTACCTAAACACATATCATACACACACACACATACATTCCATATGAAACCACTTATTTTCAATTTCTCAAAAAGTTTCATTGATCTATTAATTGCTAGAATTTCGCTCAATGCCAGTTTGAGAGCATTCTACCCTACTCAACTTTGTATGACTTTTTCTTTATCCCATACCCACCTGAGATGGAGCGAGAAAAATCAATGAAAGTGAGACATTTTTAGTTTTAAAAAGTCACATGAATGGTGCAGACTCTTTTGCTGGAAAAAGTACTTTTCACTATTTAAACAGGTGTGCCATGCACAGTCTCAAGTTGACCTAACGAAGATCCTATGCAGTGGGATCAAAATGTTGTCTGTTTTGTGCATGTTGAATGAATCACTAGGGAGCTTTACGGACTTCATTCATCTAAGACAATATTCGATCTCATAAGGGATTTTAACAAAGGAGTTGAGAAATAATAGTTTTCCCTTGATGTAACATGTGAGCAAGCGAGGAGAGGGTGTGTCCGAGGGCTGGAGATTACTGTAGGTGTGATATAAATCAGAGAGGTGTTAATCAAGAGGGAGCGAATTCATCTCATGTGTGTGTGTGTCATACTCCACCTCATCTCCCCCAGCACTGTGGAGTGTCATTCCCTGACAGGCCCGGGAACAAGGAGCGTTCCAGAAGAATCCTGGAAAACCAGGACACTAACCAGTGGCACTAGTCAGAGGGATGACTGGCCACAGAGGCCTCGGTAATAAAATCTGTTTTATGAGAGACCTGGTCAATATTGAAGTTCTTCTCTTTGCTGCAGCAGTAGTTGTGTGGTATGATGTGGATGTGTTTTAGCGTCTTGAGTTGTGTCTACACTTGACACTTCTGCTATCAGAATACGAAGATGAGTCTAGATGCACAAAAGTCGCTTTGTGGTCTGATTGTGTTCAGATCTGGCCGACCACTACAGGAGGTTGTCAGGGATGCATTGTGTCTGGACTCAATCAGGCAACCGAAAGTACATACAGTGGGCGACATCATCAGCACTCTCCAGAAAACGTATGTTTTTTCATTATAGCGTGTGAGGAACGTGTTTGCTGGCCTAATATTTAGAAAAAGGTTTTTGTTTGGCTAGAGGTATGCAAACACGTTTGCTAGCAGGGTAGTATCGTCTTGAGTTGTGGTACGTGTTTGATCTTACTATTCGTATCTCAGACCCATTTGCTTGGCTAACTAACATTGAACCAAGTTAGCTTGGTTACTTGACTGAGTTGGGATTATGGTTAATTGTTTAGCTAGCTACCGAGCTACATATCATATATTTATAGCCTCAAGCTCATTACCATAACGCAACGTTAACTATTCACGAAAATCGCAAATGAAATGAAATAAATATATTTCCTCCCAAGCTTAGCCTTTTGTTAACAACACTGTCATCTCAGATTTTCAAAATATGCTTTTCTACCATAGCTAAACAAGCATTTGTGTAAGAGTATTGATAGCCTAGCATAGCATTAAGCCTAGCATTCAGCATGCAACATTTTCACAAAAACAAGAAAAGCATTCAAATAAAATAATTTACCTTTGAAGAACTTCAGATGTTTTCAATGAGGATACTCTCAGTTAGATAGCAAATGTTCAGTTTTTCCAAAAAGATTATTTGTGTAGGACAAATCGCTCCGTTTTGTTCATCACGTTTGGGGAAGAAAAAACCCGAAAATTAAGTCATTACAATGCAAACATTTTCCAAATTAACTCCATAATATCGACAGAAACATGGCAAACGTTGTTTAGAATCAATCCTCAAGGTGTTTTTCACATATCTATCGATAATAAATCATTCGTGGCAGTTAACTTTCTCCTCTGAAGAAAATGGAACGCGCATGGAGCTGGAGATTACGCAATAATTTCGACAGAGGACACCGGGCGGACACCTGGTAAATATAGTCTCTTATGGTCAATCTTCCAATGATATGCCTACAAATACGTCAAAATGCTGCAGACACCTTGGGGAAACGACAGAAAGTGCAGGCTCATTCCTGGCGCATTAACAGCCATATAAGGAGACATTGGAACACAGGGCATTCAAAATCTGGACCATTTCCTGTATGAAATTTCATCTTGTTTTCGCCTGGAGCATCAGTTCTGGGGCACTCACAGATAATATCTTTGCAGTTTTGGAAACGTCAGAGTTTTTTATTTCCAAAGCTGTCAATTACATGCATAGTCGAGCATCTTTTCGTGACAAAATATCTTGTTTAAAACGGGAACGTTTTCTATCCAAAAATTAAAAGAGCGCCCCCTATCCCGAAGAAGTTAACAAAAGACTCCACGATGCAAGTAATCATTTCAATAGAATACCACTGCGACAACTGTTGATAGACATTGGTTAGCTACCTGCAGAGTCATGTAGGGCAGTAATGTCATGAGTTGTGATTATGGTTCATTGCTCAGCTATATATCTAGGTACATGTCTTAAAAAAGACTCGACTGTGCAAGTAACCATTCCGGGTGCGTTCGTAAATTCAGTCTGGCCATCTACACCGATTTCAGAGCACTCTGGTCTGAGTGTGCCCGAGCACAGAATATTTGATCAATTTACGATCACTCAGCACCAGTTGATGAATATGGATGCAAAAAAACGGTCAATAAATTGTTGCCAGCAGCACAGTTTCACCAGCTCTGCTAGGGCGAGTAAAATGGCCTGTTTTGGAGACAAGTTTTTGTTCGGAATTTCAGATGACTGACGTGCCCAAAGTAAACAGGCCCAGAAGCTAGGATATGCATATACTTGGTAGCCTTGGATAGAAAACACGCTGAAGTTTCTAAAACTGTTAAAATAATGTCTGTGTATAACAGAACTGATATGCCAGGTGACCTTTTTTGAGGTCACATGCCATTTCTGTGCTAGCCTATGGGATTTACAAATAGATAGGACCCAGGTTGCAGTTCCTATGGCTTCCACTAGATGTCAACAGTCTTTAGAAAAGGTTTCAGACTTGTTTTTTGAAAAATGAGCAAGTAGTTGGAAAAACTACAAGGTTGTCTCTCATTAGAAAAGTAGTCTTGTTGGCGCGTGAATGAGGTGCACACTCTTCATTATTTATCTTCCCTATTGAACATACTATTATCCGTCACAAATGTAATAATTTATTTAGATAGAGTACCTAAGGACTAATTAGAAACATCGTTTGACTTGTTTGGACTAACTTTACCAGTAACTGTTTGGATTTGTTTGTATGCATGTTAAACGCATGGATTACTGAGATCATTGGCGCCAACTAAAGTAACTTTTTTGGATATGAAGAAGGAATTATCTAACAAAAACACCATTCATTGTATAGCTGGGTCCCTTGGGATTGCAAACAGAGGAAGATCTTCTTTGAGCACTTTGACTGTGAATCTCTCTGCCAGACACTTTCCCTCACCAACACCGGCTAGACCGTGATGGCCAGCTGTTTGATTCAACAACATACAAAAATGGAAATTACACAAGATATGTTTATAATATATTTTATTAATAAGTGATTTATTTAAGTGATACATGACTCTGTGATTGATTTAATCGCTGTTTGTGATTTTGTGACGCCTGTGCTGGTTGAAAAAGTATTTTGGTGTGGGGAGCTGTCCTCAGATAATCGCATGGTATGATTTCGCCATAAAGCCTTTTTGAAATCTGACAACGTTGTTGGATTAAAAATAAATAAATATTTTAAATGATATGACACATGTATTGTCATGAATGTTTAATTTTATGATTTTTGTATTTTGAATTTCGTGCTCTGCAATTTCACAGGATGTTGTCGTAGGTGTCTCGCTAGCGGTTCACGCATCAAAAGAGGTTGTGTCTCGAAGTAGCTAGCCAGTTAGCTTGGGTGCTTGTCTGCCGTTTTGAGGTCAGAATGTTCGGATCGATCCTACTCATCGGCAAGAGCATCCAGTGTGCACTCTGAATACATGGAGAGCGAAACGGCAGTCAAGCACCAAGCTAACTGGCTAGCTTGCTAGCTACTTCCAGACACAAAATGAGAGAACAATCTGACAGCACAGTTGGAGTCACCAATGCACTGGATCAGTGGCAGATTTAGGTATAGGTGACATGGGCAGCTGCCCAGGACGGCATCTTAGTGGGGCGGCCCTGGGCACCTGCAGAAAACATTGGAATGGTAACATTTGCGCAATCGGTTTTCTATCACTCATTTTGCACATCACGTCAAAGGCACTGTGTGGGGCGATTAACCTTGTCAGAGTGGGCGCCCTGATTCTAGTTTGTGACCTAGGCAGACTACTGCCTGGGAAGGTCTCCCACTCAGAAGTTCGAGATAGGGATGGGGGCGGGGGTAGGTTGACCTCAGGTTTCCCCACTGGAAGCCTGAGGTAGGGGGTGCAGGGGAATCTATCAAATAGCTTACCTCTAATTTTACTAATGCATTTTGTAAAAACAATCACACTATGAAATGCTACCAAATAAACCACAATACTGTGAATATATAGCTTCACAGACATTGTTGCATTTTTTTCTGGTTTGTGACAGTGTTGGGGAATGTATTGTGACTTGAGTGCCAAATCAACACATACTTCTTTTTGAAATGTATGAGTCTTATTTTTATATATATATTTATATAGTTTTAAATGTTATGATTATTTTTGTGTTGTTCCAAGCCATTCAAGCTAGAACTGCCACTGCTCTGGATAACATAACAGCCTAACCAGCTCTGCTTTGGCGAGTAATGTTCAGTGAGCTGTTCTCCCATTTGTGTCTGGAAGCTGCTAGCAAGTTAGCTTGGATACTTGACCACTATATATTTGATATTTGTATTATTATTATTATTATTATGAACAAAACAAATGCAAAAACCAGAAATATACAAACAAGAGTACAGTGGTTGCTCAACTAAAAGTTTTACGATTATGCTGCGGGATTTGGAGGTAATTTGTGGTTTAGTACTACGTCACTACTTCATTGCTCCAGACCATTTCAATGGGGAGTTAGAGCACTGATTATGCTTTTGGGTCCCAAGACGCTACTGTGTCTTTAACTGACAATGAATGGGCAACATAAACCAAATAGAAACTGGTAATTGTGCACGACAAAATTGAATTTCAATTAACTGAATGATGAGGATGAAGAAGGTGATTGAATTTAGAACCGTGTAAGAATTCTGCCGACATTACTTACCCTGTAAATCTGTCATCATCATCCATAACTTCATAATATGAAAACCTGTCATTTTTTGTCAAACCACTCACCCCCATCAGAATTTGAACCTGATTCTGTTATGCAGGTGAATGAGGACCCAAAAGCGACTTGGCGAAAACAGAGTCTTTATTCCAGTAAAGGATATAAGCAATACTCCTGGACAATCAGAGCAGAAAACAAAACATAAAAAACTTAATTCCACTCGTAGTGACGAGGACAGACTGGAGACTCGACCATTAACTGTAGGTTGCCTCGGGAAGGCACCGACCGTAGCAGACTCAGACACCTGCTCACACGCAGCATCTGAGGGAAACAAGACACGACAGGGCGAGACAAAGACACAGCATGGCGAACATCATACAAGGACCCGACAGGACAGAAACGGAAAACAAGGGGAGAAATAGGGACTCTAATCAGAGGACAAGATAGGGAACAGGTGTGAAAAGACTAAATGAGTGAGTAGGAGAATGAGGAACAGCTGGGAGCAGGAACGGAACGATAGAGAGAGGAGAGAGGGAGGGGGAGAGAGAGGGATAGAAAAAGGGAACGAACATAATAAGACCAGCAGGGGGAAACGAACAGAAGGGAAAGCATAATGACAAGACAATATAAGACAAAACATGACAGTACCCCCCCACTCACCGAGCGCCTCCTGGCGCACTCGAGGAGGAACACTGGCGGCAACGGAGGAAATCATAGATCACAAACGGTCCAGCACGTCCCGAGAAAGAACCCAACTCCTCTCCTCAGGACCGTAACGGAAAACGATAAGGGAAACTAGGGTACTACTCTAAAAAAAAAAAAAAATGAGACACGGGTAGAGAACTGAAAGCTTTAGAGCAAACAGGACCAAACAGGCCAGGAGAGTAACAACTAGGGACAGACTGAGACACAGCAAGGGCAGGAACAAGAACAGGAGAGATGCGGTGGCAGGGAACAGACTGAGACCCAGCAAGACCAGGAGCAGAAGCAGAAAAAAAATTACCAGACTTATTCTGCGCGCAGTCCGAACAAGCAGCCACGAAACGGCGCGTGTCACGCTCCAGAGTAGGCCACCAAAACCGCTGGCGAATAGAAGCAAGCGTACCCCGAACGCCGGGGTGGCCAGCTAACTTGGCAGAGTGCGCCCACTGAAGAACAGCCAGACGAGTAGAAACAGGAACGAAAAAGAAGGTTACTAGGACAAGCGTGCGGCGACGGAGTGTGAGTGAGTGCTTGCTTAACCTGTCTCTCAATTCCCCAGACAGTCAACCCGACAACACGCCCAACAGGAAGGATCCCCTCGGGATCGGTAGAAGCCACAGAAGAACTAAAGAGACGGGATAAAGCATGAGGCTTGGTGTTCTTCGTACCCGGCAATAAGAAATAACGAACTCGAAACGAGCGAAAAACAACGCCCAACGAGCATGACGCGCATTCAGTCGTTTGGCAGAACGGATGTACTCAAGGTTCCTTTGGTCAGTCCAAACGACAAAAGGAACGGTCGCCCTCCAACCACTGTCGCCATTTGCCTAGGGCTAAACGGATGGCGAGCAGTTCGCGGTTAGCCACATCATAGTTACGTTCCGACGGTGACAGGCGATGAGAAAAATACGCGCAAGGGTGGACCCCATCGTCAGTATCGGAGCGCTGGGACAGAATGGCTCCCACGCCCACCCCGACGCGTCAACCTCGACAATAAACTGTTTAGTGACGTCAGATGCAACAAGGATAGGAGCGGATGCAAAACGCTTCTTGAGGAGATCAGAACAACAATCATACGACCGGTGAGGAGGAAGGGAGTTGGTTCTGGACCGACTGAAGACCGTGCGCAGACCATGATATTCCTCCGGCACTCCTGTCAAATCACCAGGTTCCTCCTGTGAAGAGGGGGCAGAAGAAACAGGAGGAATATCAGACATTAAACACTTCACATGACAAGAAACGTTCCAGGAGAGGATAGAATTACTAGACCAATTAATAGAAGGATTATGACACACTAGCCAGGGATGACCCAAAACAACAGGTGTAAAAGGTGAACGAAAAATCAATAAAGAAATGGTCTCACTATGGTTACCAGATACAGTGAGGGATAAAGGTAGTGTTTCACATAATATACTGGGGAGAGGACTACCATCCAAGGCGAACATGACCGTGGGCTCCCCTAACTGTCTGAGAGGAATGTCATGTTCCCGAGCCCAGGCTTCGTCCATAAAACAGCCCTCCGCCCCAGAGTCTATTAATGCACTGCAGGAAGCTGCCGATCCGGTCCAGCGTAGATGGACCGGTAAGGTAGTACAGGTACTTGACGGAGAGGACCGTGTAGTAGCGCTTATCAGTCGCCCTCCGCTTACTGATGAGCTCTGGCCTTTAACTGGACATGAAATGACAAAATGTCCAGCGGAACCGCAATAGAGACAGAGGCGGTTGGTGATTCTCCGTTCCCTCTCCTTAGTCGAAATGCGAATACCCCCCAGCTGCATGGGCTCAACACCAGAGTCAGTGGGGAAAGATGGTAGTGTCGGAGAGAGGGGAGACACAGTTAACGCAAGCTCTCTTCTATGAGCTCGGTGACGAAGATCTACCCGTCGTTCAATGCGAATAGCGAGTTCAATCAAAGAATCCACGCTGGATGGAACCTCCCGAGAGAGAATCTCATCCTTAACCTTAGCGTGGAGTCCCTCCAGAAACCGAGCGAGCAACGCCTGCTCGTTCCAGTTACTGGAGGCAGCAAGAGTGCGAAACTCTATAGAGTAATCCGTTATGGATCGATTACCTTGACATAGGGAAGACAGGGACCAGGAAGCTTCTTTCCCAAAAACTGAACGATCAAAAACCCTAATCATCTCCTCTTTAAAGTTCAGATAATCGTTAGTACACTCAGCGCTTGCCTCCCAGATAGCTGTGCCCCACTGCCGAGCCCGACCAGTAAGGAGTGATATGATGTAGGCAATCCGAGCTCTCTCTTGAGTATGTGTTGGGTTGGAGAGAGAACACTATATCACACTGGGTGAGAAAGGAGCGGCACTCAGTGGGCTGCCCAGAATAACATGGTGGGTTATTAACCCTAGGTTCCGGAGGCTCGGAAGACCCGGAAGTAGCTGGTGGCACGAGACGAAGACTCTGATACTGTCCTGAGAGGTCGGAGACCTGAGCGGCCAGGGTCTCAACGGCATGCCGAGCAGCAGACAATTCCTGCTCGTGTCTGCCGAGCATCGCTCCCTGGAACTCGAGAGTAGAGTAGAGAGAATCCATAGTCGCTGGGTCCATTCTTGGTCGGATCCTTCTGTTATGCAGGTGAATGAGGACCCAAAAGCGACTTGGCTTAAAACAGAGTCTTTATTCCAGTAAAGGATATAAGCAATACTCCTGGACAATCAGAGCAGAAAACAAAACATAAAAACTTAATTCCACTCGCAGTGACGAGGACAGACTGGAGACTCGACCATTAACTGTAGGTTGCCTCGGGAAGGCACCGACCGTAGCAGACTCAGACACCTGCTCACACGCAGCATCTGAGGGAAACAAGACACGACAGGGCGAGACAAAGACACAGCACGGCGAACATCATACAAGGATCCGACAGGACAGAAACGGAAAACAAGGGGAGAAATAGGGACTCTAATCAGAGGACAAGATAGGGAACAGGTGTGAAAAGACTAAATGAGTGAGTAGGAGAATGAGGAACAGCTGGGAGCAGGAACGGAACGATAGAGAGAGGAGAGAGAGGGAGGGGGAGAGAGAGGGATAGAAAAAGGGAACGAACCTAATAAGACCAGCAGGGGGAAACGAACAGAAGGGAAAGCATAATGACAAGACAATATAAGACAAAACATGACAGATTCTTATACCCAGAAGGGTACATGTTATCCAATACACCACAGGAGTGAATTTTGGTTTGTCCCAATATATTATAGTCTGTTAACATCAAATCTTACTTTTCACTTTTGTTTTGATGGTAAATCAATAAAATAGCTTTACTGAAGATACACAGAATTGCAGAAACGTGAGATGGACAACTGTAGGCATACTCGCCAATTGTTTGAAATCAGTGGAACTAATAAGAATTTACAATATGCACACATCAAAATAAAATTGTTCAGGCAATGTAGCATTCAAAGACTGACATGAATTGGTCAAATGTAATTAAAGCATTCAGCTAAGGGCTTTTGTGTTCAGATTTAATTAAGTCATAGTCCCCCAGAGCATTCCGCAGGTTGCTAATAAGGGTGCATTCTTGCATGCTGAGGGCCATGAAAACGGTGTGTGACCAGGTAATCAGCAAAGTCCTGGATTGCACCATAACCTCTGAAGTTGTCTGGGCCAACAGATTCCTGAAATACACATGGGTGTTGGAGGATGGCTGGGTGGTGGAGGATGTCTTTTTGTTGGACTTAATCCTGATAGCATCCCAGTCCTCAGGGAAGAGCTCCATGTATTCCTTGAAAGACATCTTCATAGCATGGTTTTTGAAATCACTCCAAACTAGCTGAGAGGCAGATTCTTTATGCATTGCCACAAAATACCCAGCCCAGCACATTTTTAACCACCCACTTGAAGGACTGCTCCTTATAAAGGCCCAACTGCATCTCATGCTGACCCAGCAAATGTGCCTGGCTTGCTGGGTTGCCACCTCTGAGCAGTACAGCCCAGCCCTGCTCCACGCTCTTTTAGTAGTTTTTGTCCTGTAAATCCTGGAATCCTTATTGTCTGTTAAGACAAGGCTTCGATATGTCAGTTTTCTGAACCTGGGCTCCATGTCTGCTGTGAAAATAAAATAAGTATAAAGTATACACATTTTAACCACAGACTGGATTAATAGATGGAACAATAACATTTAGTATATAAACTCTAGCTACTTATGTTATCTTTAGCTTCTTGCTAAAGGACATTTCTACCACAAACAGACACACCAGCATAAGAAAGAACATAGGATATCGCTCGTGCCTTTCGGTTCATAATTAACAAGATGACCCTAGCCTATTTGATATCAAGACAGTATTTGCCCCATAGCTATGTCTATTCCAATTAGCTAAATTACTTAAAATAGAAAAGGAGAGGTTTGATGATGTTTGTGTGACAAAACACAACTATTAGCTATAAAATCACACTTTGTTTATATAGCTAGCTACGGTAAAATGCAAATAATAACTTCAGTTTAGTATTAAAATAGTGGGGTTATCAGACTATTTTAATGCTCAGAGTTAGACGTTACTTTGATAACCTGTGTCAGTGTCAAAACACCAGTTTACTAACATGTTAGATAGGGTTACTACACTGTAAATCGTGTTAACTGTGCTAACATATTACAGTAGCCTAATACACTGATCTTACCTGCTAGATATTCCGATTGATGATTAATGAAAACAGCAGACAACAATAAATTGTAGCTAACGTTACTTCAGAAAAATTACCTGAGGAAATTTATTTTTCCATGGTCCTCTTCTAGTGTTTAAAGGTCCCGCCAAAGCTATATCCTCATTGGTTAATTTTTGGTAACTTCTTGGTTGCACTGGCATCTCGGTTTGATTGGTGAGTGCAATACTTGGTTACTTCTTGGTTGCAGAATTAAACATGCCTATTTATATAATGAATACGAGTTTGGGGGGCTAAACTTATTAAATATTAAAGCTTTAAACCTCTCACTAAAAGCTTCACTCATACATACATTATACTTAAACACAAAATGGTTCTCCAGTAGATTATGTAGAAAAGCTCATCCTTTGTTGAAAAATAGCTTTTTTTGCCTTCATATACTGTACCTCTACTGGTATACCATCAAACCTTGGTGGATTTCCGGACTGAAAAGATTTCATTACCTCAAAGTTCCTCTTCTGTAAGTTGGCCTTCACACTGGTCTTTCTCTAAATGTGTTCATTTTACATTATTATTATTGTGAGGAAAGAACTCCTGACAGTTAACAACATTCAGTGGAAATGGAGGAGACTGAAAAGAAAACATGCTTAAAATATTTTGCTTCCTCTTTCAAAATATAATTTGGTTGTATCATTGATAACTACATAATTTGTAACGAGTTTCTGTACATTATTTTTGGTATAATTTCTGTTCTGAAGATTCAAGAAAAATGTAGAGCATTTTTCCCCATTTTCCATCCAATTCACTTTATTTTTGATCGTTCCTGAATAAGTACCTCCAGTTCTTTTTGTTTTTCCTCCAACCTATTTTGTGCCTCTATAGTACAGTTTCCATTACCATCTACCTGCGCTGTTACTTTCTCTATTTCCTTTATTAGTCTAATCTCTTTTGACTTAATGTAACACTTGTCGTTTGTGGAAGGAGAGGAGGACCAATGCGCATTGTGGTAAGTGTTCATATTTTAAATGTTTAAATGTTTGAATGAACACTGAAAACAAAACAATAAACAACCAACGAACAGTCCTGTAAGGTGAAAACCAACACTAAACAGAAAATAACCACCCACAAAACACAATGGAAAACAGGCTACCTAAATATGGTTCTCAATCAGGGACAACGATTGACAGCTGCCTCTGATTGAGAACATACCAGGCCAAACACAGAAATAGAAAATCATAGACAAACTAACATAGACAACCCACCCAACTCACGCTCTGACCGTACTAAAACAAAAGACAAAATAAAGGAACTAAGGTCAGAACGTGACACCTAAACTGCTTTTGTTTTAATGATGAGTATTGTATTGAATGGCCTCTAAAAGTACATTTGAAAGTATCCCATACATTAAGGGGATCTGTACAAAAAAAGTAAATTATGAATTATTTTGTCTTAGTTAAGACCATATTGTCATCCAATAGGCTTTGATTAAATGTTCAATATCCCCGTGGCAATTCTGTAAGAGTTACAGTGCCTTGCAAAAGTATTCATCCCCCTTGGCGTTTTTCTTATTTTGTTGCATTACAACCTGTAATTTAAATAGATTTAAATTTTAATTTCATGTAATGGAGACAAAATAGTCCAAATTGGTGAAGTGAAATGAAAAAATAACGGAAAAGTGGTGCGTGCATATGTATTCAACCCTTTTGCTATGAAGCCCCTAAATAAGATCTGGTGCAACCAATTATCTTCAGAAGTCACATAATTAGTTAGATTGCACAGAGGTGGACTTTATTTAAGTGTCACATGATCTGTCACATGAGCTCAGTATATATACACCTGTTCTGAAAGGCCCCAGACTCTGCAACACCACTAAGCAAGGGGCACCACAAGGAAGTGGCACCATGAAGACCAAGGAGCTCACCAAACAGGTCAGGGACAAAGTTGCGGAGAAGTACAGATCAGGGAACCGTTAACTCCGTCATTAAAAACGGAAAGAATATGGCACCACAACAAACCTGCCAGTGTAAATTAAGTGATACAAACCCCCCAAAAATCTATTTTAAATCCAGGTTGTAAGGCAACAATATAGGCAACATATTGTTGTAAGGCAACAAAAAAATGCCAAGGGGGGTGAATAGTTTCGCAAGTCACTGTATATGGAGGCCAATTAGATGGTGGTCCGATCGCATTTGGTCTCCTATTAATAGTTTTTTTTTTACATTTATTTTTACTTTTGATGCCAGCAAAAACAAGATTAGGAATTCATCAAGACGCTAGCTTGATTAAGCCTCCTCTATGTATATCTCACTAGGTCAGGGTTTTTCAACCTCCATATATCCACTAGTTGTAATGTATCCATGATCTTTGTAATCTCCTTAAGTGCTTGAGGATGATAGTTTGTAGAATGATTTCGTTTCCGATCCATTGAGGTACATAAAACCATATTATAATCTCCCACCATAATAATAGATTATTTTGTTGCTAGGGAGCTCAATAGATTCATATATACATGTATACTACCATTCAAAAGGGGATGCTGCCGTCAGAGACGGGGTCAATAAACCCTTCACAAGTTTCGCTGTGAATACTTTGCAAACAGGCTTCCACATGATTTTAGGCTATAGTTCTGTTGAAAGAAAGGAGAACTCCACACACTGCTCTTGCTGGTATTGCTGCTTTTAAAAATGTATTTAAGCTTACGTGTCTGCCTCTGGGACAGGCTCTGATGAAGGCCAATAAGCTTTAATAAAAAAAAGTGATACTAGCAAGAGCAGTGTACAGGTTTTTCTTTTATTTCCAGATCTCATTGTTACCTGCACCTGGAACAAGATTGATCAGATGTGTGAGCCTTTTTGAATTTTGAGGCTACATGGCGACACTGAGCTTCGCAATAATTGATCATTTGAAAAAACAATGTGTTCCTGAGTGCAGGTACATCAGCATTTCTGCAGATATGTGACAAACACATTTGTACACTCATCATGGGTGGGTCTCCATGTTCCGCCACGCACTGTACTTCTATTTTATCCAGGTAATTCAGATGTCATCATACTCTTCAAAGGACAAAAGACCACCTGATTCCCTGCACATTGCAGCTCCTGCTAGACAGTGATCTCTATCTGATTGCTGGCTGGATGGGCACTCACTCCTTCATGGTGGTCCTGCTCTGGCAGGAATCAGTCCCGCATTCATATATTTGCTGTTGGGGGGCACCATTAAGACTACAACCATTGCGTTGGAGGATTGTCCTGATGTTGAGCAACGGAAAACAATTGAGCTTCTATGTATTACAATAAAAGATGTAGTTATATCATCATTCTGGAATTATTATCTCTACAAATTAAAGTTAATGTAAGTAATTCTTGGCATATGTTTATTTGCTGAAGCTGGAGGGTGATACAGCTGTCTGAAGACCAAAAGGCTGCAATCAGGTGTTTGGCTGAAATTTGGGACCTCACTGGTCTCACAGCTAAGAACAGAAAATGGCTGTAAAACCATCTACTACAGCATGCGGTAATCAACCTTTTCCAGAGATCATTATCTGAACGATAGTGACTGTTTCCCTAGCTTATTTTTTATCTAATAAAACAAACGAGACAAACGAAAAAGGGATCGATAGCGGCTAGTAGGACGGTGACGACGACCGCCGAGCACCGCCCGGTCAGGCAGGGGAGCCAACTCTGCCAACAAGGGCAGCGGAAGTCGTGACAGTACCCCCCCACCGCCCACCCTCCTGCCAACACCGGCCTCGAGGATGACCCGGAGGACGAGGCGCCGGGCGATCCGGGTGGAGGCGGTGGAAATCTCTCAGGAGAGAAGGGTCCAAAATGTCCCCACTGGAACCCAGCATCTCTCCTCCGGACCGTACCCCTCCCAGTCCACGAGGCCCCACACCCGGCGTCTCGAATCCAGAATGCCACGAACCGTGTACGCCGGGGACCCCTCGATGTCCAGAGGGGGCGGAGGGACCTCAGGCACCTCACCTTCTTGCAGGGGACCAGCCACAAACGGCCTGAGGAGAGACACATGAAACGAGGGGTTAATACGGTAATACCTAGGAAGTTGTAACCTGTAACACACCTCGTTAATTCTCCTCAGGACTTTGAACGGCCCCACACACTGCGGTCCCAGCTTCCGACAGGGCAGGCGGAGGGGCAGGTTTCGGGTAGAGAGCCAGACCCTGTCACCCGGTGCAAACACTGGAGCCTCACTGAGGTGCTGGTCAGCGCTCCTCTTCTGCCGTTCTCCCGCTAACCTTAGCTGGCTTTCCAGGTGTCCTTGGAGCGCTGTACCTATTCCTCAACCGCAGGAGCCTCGGTCTGGCTCTGATGCCATGGGGCCAGGACCGGCTGGTAACCTAACACACACTCAAAAGGGGACAAGTTAGTTGAGGAGTGGCGTAGGGAGTTCTGAGCGAGTTCAGCCCAAGGAACATACCGTGCTCACTCACCAGGCCGGTCCCGGCAATAGGACCACAGAAACCTGCCCACATCCTGGTTTACGCGCTCTACCTGCCCATTACTCTCGGGGTGAAAACCTCAGGTTAAGCTGACCGAGACCCCCAGTCTTTCCATAAACACCCTCCACACTCTGGACTTGAATTGGGGACCCCGATCAGAAACAATGTCCTCAGGCACCCCATAGTGCTAGAAGACATGGGTAAACAAGGCCTCCGCAGTCTACAGGGCAGTAGGGAGACCGGGCAATGGGATGAGACGACAGGACTTAGAAAACCGATCCACAACGACCAGGATCGTAGTACTTCCCTGGGACGGGGGAAGGTCGGTAAGAAAGTCCACCGATAAGTGTGTCCCTTATCCCTTCCCTCTAGGCAGGTGCCGAGGAGCCTTGCTCTGAGCGCACACTGAGCAGCAGGAGACATAAATTCTCACATCCTTTGCCAGCATGGGCCACCAGTATCTCCCTCTAAGACTCTGCACTGTCCTTTCGATGCCAGGATGACCCGAGGAGGGGAGAGTATGAGCCCACCGGATCAGCTTATCCCGGACCCCCCTCGGCACGTACTGAGTCCCGGCTGGACAGTTAGGGGGGGGGCCGGCTCTAACCGTGAGGCCCTCTCTATCTCTGCGTCCACCTCCCATACCACCTGTGCCACGAGACATGAAGGTGGAATGATGGGATTTGGCTCAACGGACCTCTCCTCGGTATCATAGAGGCTGGACAGTGCGTCGGCTTTGGCGTTTTGGGAGCCTGGCCAGTATGAGATGGTAAACCGAAACCTAGTAAAAAACATGGCCTGTTTGAAAAACTCACTTCTTGCAATACAGGTCATGCTCCAGCAGTCGCCAAAGTACCTTACGCACCAGAGACACATGCGCCGCGCAGGTGGCAGAATAGATCAAGATGTCATCGATGTACACTACCACTCCCTGCCCGAGCAAGTCTCGGAGAATCTCATCTACGAAGGATTGGAAGACGGCTGGAGCATTCTTCAACCCATATGGCATGACGCGGTACTCATAATGACCAGATGTAGTACTAAATGTGGTTTTCCACTCATTTCCTCCCCGGATACGTACCAGATTATACGCACTCCTCAGGTCCAGTTTGGTGAAGAAGCGCGCCCGTGAAATGATTCCACCGCAGTAGCAATGAGAGGTGGGTAACTAAACCCCACTGTGATGGAATTTAGACCTCTATAATCGAACCGGTGGAAGTCTTGACAAATCGTGTGTGTTTGTTTTGCAAGTCTTGGGAAAAACCATTCGACAAATAAACAGTTGCGATGGGGCATCAAAGTGTGGCTCCTGCTGCCCAAAAGAAAATATGTGATTCCACCACTGTTCCCCTGTGAGGCAAACATTGTGTGCTGCCCTGCGCTAACAACCTAATGCCACGTGTTATCAAAAGGTCAATGTTCCTTTTGATATTTCAAAACAGTTATTCATGAAGCGTACTTGTTTAGTATAAAGCATTAACTGCCTCTACGTGCTTCTGCATTTCATACATTCAGTACATCTCAAATGTTGAACACAGCTTTTCCTTCTACAATGAATTTAACTGGAAACGTGGAGTATGTTTGAAAAAAAACGTATTTTAATTCAACCAGTCAAATGCAGTTACCCTGTTTGTATTAATCATTTCTGTATTTATGTTTGTCTCTGGACTTATCCTATGTTTATCTATTCATTTGTTTTAACTAGATCATCTTTGACGACAGTATCTGCCCTGGGTTGACAGAAAATAAGGATGAAGAGGATGATGAGTCCCTGTCCAAATGAGTGGTCACATTGTGGGATACCTCTGGCTATTTGTTGAGACAGCTATTGTCACATCTGCCTATTATTGTCCTTTTTCTATCCCAAGTAATTGTGCACCTGGGCTCCAAAAGGCTAGTTCGATAGTTATTGTGCTTGCGGAAAGCAAAATAACTGTTGTCATTAAATTTCTTAATAATTTTTACTTGTCAAATAGCAGCAATGTCATGCAGGTGAAAGAGGACCCAAAAGCGACTTAACAGAAACAGAGTTTATTCAAGTCCAAACAGGGAATAACAGAAATCCTCTAGTCTGTAGAGGGGAATAACAGGAGAAGCGGCCACAGACTGCAGGTCGCTTCGGGTAGGCGCAGGCCGTAGTAGACAAAGACACCTGCTCACACGCAGCATCTGATGAAGGCAAAAAACACGACAGGACAGGGCGAAACACAATCACAGCACGGTGAATACTAAACAAGGAACCGACGGGACAGGAACGGAACACAAAGGAATAAATAGGGACTCCAATCAGGGGAAAGGATCGGGAACAGGTGTGGGAAGACTAAATGATGATTAGGGGAATAGGAACAGCTGGGAGCAGGAACGGAACGATAGAGAGAAGAGAGAGCGAGAGAGTGAGAGAGGGAGGGGGAGAGAGAGGGATAGAAAGAGGGAAAGAACCTAATAAGACCAGCAGAGGGAAACGAATAGAATGGGGAGCACAGGGACAAGACATGATAATAAATGACAAACATGACAGTACCCCCCACTCACCGAGCGCCTCCTGGCGCACTCGAGGAGGAATCCTGGCGGCAACGGAGGAAATCATCGATGAGTGAACGGTCCAGCACGTCCCGAGACGGAACCCAACTCCTCTCCTCAGGACCGTAACCCTCCCAATCCACTAAGTATTGGTGACCCCGTCCCCGAGAACGCATGTCCATGATCTTATGTACCTTGTAAATAGGTGCGCTCTCGACAAGGACGGGAGGGGGAGGGAAGACGAACGGGGGTGCGAAGAAAGGGCTTAACACAGGAGACATGGAAGACAGGATGGACGCGACGAAGATGTCGCGGAAGAAGCAGTCGCACAGCGACAGGATTGACGACCTGGGAGACACGGAACGGACCAATGAACCGCGGAGTCAACTTACGAGAAGCTGTCGTAAGAGGAAGGTTGCGAGTGGAAAGCCACACTCTCTGGCCGCAACAATACCTTGGACTCTTAATCCTGCGTTTATTGGCGGCTCTCACCGTCTGTGCCCTGTAACGGCAAAGTGCAGACCTCACCCTCCTCCAGGTGCGCTCACAACGTTGGACAAACGCTTGAGCGGAGGGAACGCTGGACTCGGCAAGCTGGGATGAGAACAGAGGAGGCTGGTAACCCAGACTACTCTGAAACGGAGATAACCCGGTAGCAGACGAAGGAAGCGAATTGTGAGCGTATTCTGCCCAGGGAGCTGTTCTGCCCAAGACGCAGGGTTTCTGAAAGAAAGGCTGCGTAGTATGCGACCAATCGTCTGATTGGCCCTCTCTGCTTGACCGTTAGACTGGGGATGAAACCCGGAAGAGAGACTGACGGACGCGCAATCAAACGACAGAACTCCCTCCAAAACTGTGACGTGAATTGCGGGCCTCTGTCTGAAACGGCGTCTAACGGAGGCCATGAATTCTGAATACATTCTCAATAATGATTTGTGCCGTCTCCTTAGCGGAAGGAAGTTTAGCGAGGGGAATGAAATGTGCCGCCTTAGAGAACCTATCGACAACTGTAAGAATCACAGTCTTCCCCGCAGACAAAGGCAGACCGGTAATGAAGTCTAAGGCGATGTGAGACCATGGTCGAGAAGGAATGGGAGCGGTCTGAGACGACCGGCAGGAGGAGAGTTACCCGACTTAGTCTGCGCGCAGTCCGAACAAGCAGCCACGAAACGGCGCGTGTCACGCTCCTGAGTCGGCCACCAAAAGCGCTGGCGAATAGACGCAAGAGTGCCTCGAACACCGGGATGACCAGCTAACTTGGCAGAGTGAGCCCACTGAAGAACAGCCAGACGAGTGGAAACAGGAACGAAAAGGAGGTTACTAGGACAAGCGCGCGGCGACGCAGTGTGCGTGAGTGCTTGCTTAACCTGTCTTTCAATTCCCCAGACTGTTAACCCGACAACACGCCCATAAGGAAGAATCCCCTCGGGATCAGTAGAAGCCACAGAAGAACTAAACAGACGGGATAAGGCATCAGGCTTGGTGTTCTTGCTACCCGGACGGTAAGAAATCACAAACTCGAAACGAGCGAAAAACAACGCCCAACGAGCTTGACGGGCATTAAGTCGTTTGGCAGAACGGATGTACTCAAGGTTCTTATGGTCTGTCCAAACGACAAAAGGAACGGTCGCCCCTCCAACCACTGTCGCCATTCGCCTAGGGCTAAGCGGATGGCGAGCAGTTCACGGTTACCCACATCATAGTTGCGCTCAGATGGCGACAGGCGATGAGAAAAATAAGCGCAAGGATGAACCTTATCGTCAGACTGGAAGCGCTGGGATAGAATGGCTCCCACGCCTACCTCTGAAGCGTCAACCTCGACAATGAATTGTCTAGTGACGTCAGGAGTAACGAGGATAGGAGCGGACGTAAAACGTTCTTTTAGAAGATCAAAAGCTCCCTGGGCGGAACCGGACCACTTAAAACACGTCTTGACAGAAGTAAGAGCTGTGAGAGGGGCAGCAACTTGACCGAAATTACGAATGAAACGCCGATAGAAATTAGCGAAACCTAAAAAGCGCTGCAACTCGACACGTGACCTTGGAACGGGCCAATCACTGACAGCTTGGACCTTAGCGGAATCCATCTGAATGCCTTCAGCGGAAATAACGGAACCGAGAAAAGTAACGGAGGAGACATGAAAAGAGCACTTCTCAGCCTTTACGTAGAGACAATTCTCTAAAAGGCGCTGTAGAACACGTCGAACGTGCTGAACATGAATCTCGAGTGACGGAGAAAAAAAATCAGGATATCGTCAAGATAGACAAAAACAAAGATGTTCAGCATGTCTCTCAGAACATCATTAACTAATGCCTGAAAAACAGCTGGCGCATTGGCGAGACCGAACGGCAGAACCCGGTACTCAAAATGCCCTAACGGAGTGTTAAACGCCGTTTTCCACTCGTCCCCCTCTCTGATGCGCACGAGATGGTAAGCGTTACGAAGGTCCAACTTAGTAAAGCACCTGGCTCCCTGCAGAATCTCGAAGGCTGATGACATAAGGGAAGCGGATAACGATTCTTAACCGTTATGTCATTCAGCCCTCGATAATCCACGCAGGGCGCAGAGTACCGTCCTTCTTCTTAACAAAAAAGAACCCCGCCCCGGCCGGAGGAAGAAGGCACTATGGTACCGGCGTCAAGAGACACAGACAAATAATCCTCGAGAGCCTTACGTTCGGGAGCCGACAGAGAGTATAGTCTACCTCGAGGAGGAGTGGTCCCCGGAAGGAGATCAATACTACAATCATACGACCGGTGAGGAGGAAGGGAGTTGGCTCGGGACCGACTGAAGACCGTGCGCAGATCATGATATTCCTCCGGCACTCCTGTCAAATCGCCAGGTTCCTCCTGAGAAGTAGGGACAGAAGAAACGGGAGGGATGGCAGACATTAAACACTTCACATGACAAGAAACGTTCCAGGATAGGATAGAATTACTAGACCAATTAATAGAAGGATTATGACATACTAGCCAGGGATGACCCAAAACAACAGGTGTAAACGGTGAACGGAAAATCAAAAAAGAAATAGTCTCACTGTGGTTACCAGATACTGTGAGGGTTAAAGGTAGTGTCTCAAATCTGATACTGGGAAGATGACTACCATCTAAGGCGAACATGGGCGTAGGCTTCTCTAACTCTCTGAAAGGAATGTCATGTTTCCGAACCCATGCTTCGTCCATGAAACAACCCTCAGCCCCAGAGTCTATCAAGGCACTACATGTAGCACCCGAACCGGTCCAGCGTAGATGGACCGACAAAGTAGTACAGGATTTTGATGGAGAGACTTGAGTAGTTGCGCTCACCTGTAGCCCTCCGCTTACAGATGAGCTCTGGCTTTACTGGACATGAATTAACAAAATGTCCAGCAACTCCGCAATAGAGGCACAGGCGGTTGGTGATCCTCCGTTCCCTCTCCTTAGTCGAGATGCGAATCCCTCCCAGCTGCATGGGCTCAGTCTCAAAGCCAGAGGAGGGAGATGGTTGCGATGCGGAGCAGGGAAACACCGTTGATGCGAGCTCTCTTCCACGAGCCCGGTGACGAAGATCTACCCGTCGTTCTATGCGGATGGCGAGAGCAATCAAAGAGTCCACATCTGAAGGAACCTCCCGGGAGAGAATCTCATCCTTAACCACTGCGTGGAGTCCCTCCAGAAAACGAGCGAGCAGCGCCGGCTCGTTCCACTCACTAGAGGCAGCAAGAGTGCGAAACTCAATAGAATAATCCGTTATGGACCGTTCACCTTGGCATAAGGAAGCCAGGGCCCTAGAAGCCTCCCCCCACCAAAAACTGAACGGTCAAAACCCGAATCATCTCCTCTTTAAAGTTCTGGAACTTGTTAGAGCAATCAGCCCTTGCCTCCCAGATAGCTGTGCCCCATTCTCGAGCCCGGCCAGTAAGGAGTGAAATGACGTAAGCAACCCGAGCTCTCTCTCTAGAGTATGTGTTGGGTTGGAGAGAGAACACAATCTCACACTGCGTGAGAAAGGAGCGGCACTCAGTGGGCTGCCCGGAGTAGCAAGGTGGGTTATTAACCCTAGGTTCTGGAGGCTCGGCAGGCCAGGAAGTAACAGGTGGCACGAGACGTAGACTCTGGAACTGTCCAGAGAGGTCGGAAACCTGAGCGGCCAGGTTCTCCACGGCATGGCGAGCAGCAGACAATTCCTGCTCGTGTCTGCCGAGCATGGCTCCTTGGATCTCGACGGCAGTGTAACGAGCGTCTGAAGTCGCTGGGTCCATTCCTTGGTCGGTTCCTTCTGTCATGCAGGTGAAAGAGGACCCAAAAGCGACTTAACAGAAACAGAGTTTATTCAAGTCCAAACAGGGAATAACAGAAATCCTCTAGTCTGTAGGGGAATAACAGGAGAAGCGGCCACAGACTGCAGGTCGCTTCGGGTAGGCGCAGGCCGTAGTAGACAAAGACACCTGCTCACACGCAGCATCTGATGAAGGCAAAAAACACGACAGGACAGGGCGAAACACAATCACAGCACGGTGAATACTAAACAAGGAACCGACGGGACAGGAACGGAACACAAAGGAATAAATAGGGACTCCAATCAGGGGAAAGGATCGGGAACAGGTGTGGGAAGACTAAATGATGATTAGGGGAATAGGAACAGCTGGGAGCAGGAACGGAACGATAGAGAGAAGAAGAGCGAGAGAGTGAGAGAGGGAGGGGGAGAGAGAGGGATAGAAAGAGGGAAAGAACCTAATAAGACCAGCAGAGGGAAACGAATAGAATGGGGAGCACAGGGACAAGACATGATAATAAATGACAAACATGACAAGCAAATCATTCATCATCATGTCACCAGAATAAGACACTCAATATTTGAATCCTACAGATGAAGAACCATATATGTGACAATTTTTCCATTTTAAGATAATCAGTTATTTTTATATTATTAATTGTGTGTATGTAACGGCGTTCGTCTGTAGAAAGAAGAGAGTCGGACCGAAATGCAGCGTGTAGGTTACTCATGACTTTAATGAAAGAATCGCGGTACATGAAATAACTGAAAGACGAAAACAACAAACGGAACGTGAAACTAATTACAGCCTTACTGGTGAATACTACACAAAGACAGGAACAATCACCCACGAAATACAAAGCAAAACTCAGGCTGCCTAAATACGGTTCCCAATCAGAGACAACGATAAGCACCTGACTCTGATTGAGAATCGCCTCAGGCAGCCAAGCTTAACAACATCCCTAATCAGCCGCATTACCAAATAATATAAACCCCAATACGAATACAACATATAAACCCATGTCACACCCTGGCCGACCCAAACATCACAAAATACAATGACCAAGGCGTGACAGAACCCCCCCCTAAGGTGCGGACTCCAGGACGCACCTCAAAAGCATAGGGAGGGTCCGGGTGGGCGTCTGTCCATGGTGGCGGTTCTGGCTCGGGACGTGGACCCCACTCCATTAATGTCCTTGTTCCTCCCCTTCGCGTCCTGGGATAATCCACCCTCTCCGCCGACCAATAGTCCTCACCCAGATCCCCACATAACTGAGGGCATCTCGGGACAGAGGGGCATCTCGGGACAGAGGGCATCTCGGGACAGAGGGGCATCTCGGGACAGAGGGGCATCTCGGGACAGAGGGGCATCTCGGGACAGAGGGAAATCTCGGGACAGGGGCAGCCCAGGACTGAGGGGCAGCCCAGTACTGAGAAAGCCCAGTACTGAGAGGAAGCCCAGTACTGAGAGGAAGCCCAGTACTGAGATGAAGCTCAGGCAGGTAGTAGGCTCCGGTAAATCCTGGCTGGCTGGTGGAACTGGAAGATTCAGGTTGACAAGCAGATCTGGAAGATTCTGGTTGTCTGGCAGATCTGGAAGAGACTGGTTGTCTGGCAGATCTGGAAGAGACTGGTTGTCTGGCAGATCTGGAAGAGACTGGTTGTCTGGCAGATCTGGAAGAGACTGTTTGTCTGGCAGATCTGGTTGAGAACACAAAATACAATGACCAAGGCGTGACAGTGTACCACATTAGGTGTTTTATGGTTGACAAATAATTCACCATACCCATATCTTCCATCAACAATTTATATTTTTTTGTTATTTCAAAAAATACTTTTTTTTTACTGCCGTTTTAATTTTTATAATGTGGAAGAACAGTATATCTCCAGTGATGATTTCAGTTTGTGGAAGAACAGTATATGTGACATTTTGCATGACTCTTGTAAGATGTCCTTTTTTAACACCTGATATGATGTTTTAAGTACTTTCAAGTACAGATGCCCTTCATGTAAATAACTTAAATGCAATATGTAGTTAATTCATTTGTATGTAGGTTCATTTAAAGGTGGTCTATCAACTTTAGCTCTGACTTTTCTTAACAGTTGAGTCATGAAATCTTAGTCTCATTTAAAATGAAGCCCTCAATGTGAACATACCATAGAACTACAAAAATAGAATACAATTAAATTAATTCAATCAAAACAAGCACAACTTGTAAATATCAAATATGGATCAATGTGATGTGCCAATATGCAGGTCCCTAAGGCCAATATTACAAAACGTTCAGAAAACAATTATCTTTGTGTTTAACACTATGATCAGCGTCAAACCCATGCTAAAGGCCAGAAATGTCCTTCTGCACTGAGGTGACGGCAGTAAATAAGTATTAACTGCTTAGAGTTAATGCTAAATGTGGTGACAGAGAGACGTACTGTATATTGTAATGAATAAAAATCAAGATCAAATGAATACTCACATACTGTATGTGACGACTTATTTGTTTTTAATTAATTCAGATTAAAAAAGGTTCAAATGATCACACACAAAATAACAGTTCTCAACAGAACACATTGTACATAACATTTTCTACACTAGGAACAACATCTTAAAATTAAATTAATTCAATATCTTGAGCTGGTTCAAATCATACACAAATTGATTCACATAGAAAACACCTACTATACATTTAATTTCCTACAATATGGGTGACATGTCTTCTGGAATGTATACAGATTCAACATACTACAGTATACAGGTTCAGGGGATCATAAACTCACAGAAAAAAATGGTTAATTATGTAGCTTGGTTTAACAACAAATTATTCACTCTGCAGTGATTCATAAAAAGAGAGTGCAGCAGCTGGCAAGTAGTTGAGCATGGTCATCAGATCTTGGTACTTGTTTTTTTTATGGACAGAGGACTCTCATATGCTCTAGGGTAGTGGCTTGCAAAATAGGGAGGTTGAGGTGTAGCTCCTTGTTTTGGTTTGGAGATCAGCCACGATTTCCATCCCTCATATAGACTGTGGCTCTGTCTGGTGTACAGATTCCAAGGATCCTCAACTGAAATTAGAACAGAAACATTTTAAGTTCCTGACATCAATAAACAACTTACACCATCAAGCATTAGGATATTTTATTGTTAGAACAACATGTTGCATGTTAGTAAACTTTTCTCTGTGCAATACCTGTGACATTTAACCACCTCACTGAGGTGATCTGTAGTCCAGCTGGTCACTTGAGGACAGAATATGGGAGGTGCCTGAAGTCTTCACATTGCATCCTCATCACCTTGAATGGTTTTGCTGGTTGTGCTTCAAGTATCATCTTTGAAACATCATCAGGTGTATGAAGGATTGACACCTTGCGCCTCTTCTCGATGGTGGCAAAAGATCGATCACAAGGAAGAAAAGAATGACCAGAGACCATGAACTTCTGCTCAACTTGGGTAAAGTAACCCATAGAGACGAGCATCGACATCAGATTGAGCATCCACCAGTTGTTATTCTGCCCACAGCATCTGTCACTGAAGATAATCAACTTGCGCACCTCTGGTTTGGTGAGTGGCGTGAATTTTGTCTTCACCGACTTCATTATGCAGCTTGCCACCTCAATGGACCCTCGGTGTGCAATCCCCTCATGCCAAACACACATGTATGCAGGATCTTCTTTTCCAAGTTCCTGGATGTAAAAGTTACAATTTGACAGCTGCCGCTGGTAGTAGACATTGGAGTGGGTCAGATTAGGGGTGTACATCACCCACTGTAGATCCACAGAAATGACATGGCAGTCAGCATTGGCTTTAGCCCACTCAGTGTCACTTTGAAGCTGTGTGTAGGCATTTTCGATGGTGCAACTCACTTTCAACCGCAATCTTCCTCTTCTCCTCTTCAAATGTTCCCTGCTGACATCTTAATGAAGAATGCGTCACATTTGCCACAGGTGTCACTCCTGGGTTGGCCGAAATTGAGACTCTGCTGTTTGAAAATGTCCCTATAAACCCAGAATTTTGCAGATGATGTGGTATTCTTCTCTTTGTAGAGTCGGTACATTCGCAACAAATTCAGTCACGCCAGTCACGCCATTGCCGTTTGTGGCCGGGGGGTCTTGTAGGGCGGCGAGAATTAGGCCAGTGCTGTCCGGTGGGAGGGGGAAGGTAATCGGCACTCAGTCCTCAATGCTCAGGTGGTAGTTGGACAGCTTAGTTACAATCATTTTGTTTAAAAGTAATAAACATTTGTATATTTTTGTTTCAGAATTCGCTATTCATCCATTCGATACTCTATGTTAATGTTTAGAGCACTGCTATAGTGAAATAATCCAGGCTGGAATCCATAGCGCATTACCTATTGCTATGCTTCCCTCTTCCATCTTCTAAAGGAGACCTAGCCTCAGTAACCTGATCTGGAGACCCTGCAACCTCACCTGCCTCTGCTAACTTTTCCTGAATAACCTGACTAAAACAAGTACAGAGAATACAATATGTTTGTAATTGATATTCATATAGACATTAATTATTTTCACTTGCCTGAAGACAACTGTTGGTTTAGCTGGAACACAGACATGAAAGTAACCTTGCACACATTCAATCTCTGGCCTGCTTGCTGTACATGATATTTGAATGTTTGTTTCCGTCGTTTGTTCTCCTTTAGATCCTCAGGTTTACGTCTCCGTTTCACCTCATGCTGCAATAAAAATTGACAATGATGAATTCAGAATTTAATATACTGTAGCACATTCAGGATATTGCTTGATCAGGATCTCCATCTTTCACACACTCCCAATCTATACACAGAATGAGTTTGTATTGCACCATTGTGTAACACAGCACTTTTAGAGTTAACGTTTGTCATGTTTGTCATTTATTATCATGTCTTGTCCCTGTGCTCCCCATTCTATTCGTTTCCCTCTGCTGGTCTTATTTGGTTCTTTCCCTCTTTCTATCCCTCTCTCTCCCCCTCCCTCTCTCACTCTCTCGCTCTCTCTTCTCTCTATCGTTCCGTTCCTGCTCCCAGCTGTTCCTATTCCCCTAATCATCATTTAGTCTTCCCACACCTGTTCCCGATCCTTTCCCCTGATTAGAGTCCCTATTTATTCCTTTGTGTTCCGTTCCTGTCCCGTCGGTTCCTTGTTTAGTATTCACCATGCTGTGATTGCGTATCGCCCTGTCCTGTCGTGTTTTTGCTGTGATTGTGTATCGCCCTGTCCTGTCGTGTTTTTTGCCTTCATCAGATGCTGCGTGTGAGCAGGTGTCTCTGTCAACTACGGCCTGCGCCTACCCGAAGCGACCTGCAGTCTGTGGCCGCTTCTCCTGTTATTCCCCTCTACAGACTAGAGGATTTCTGTTATTCCCTGTTTGGACTTGAATAAACTCTGTTTCTGTTAAGTCGCTTTTGGGTCCTCTTTCACCTGCATGACAGAAGGAACCGACCAAGGAATGGACCCAGCGACTTCAGACGCTCGTTACACTGCCGTCGAGATCCAAGGAGCCATGCTCGGCAGACACGAGCAGGAATTGTCTGCTGCTCGCCATGCCGTGGAGAACCTGGCCGCTCAGGTTTCCGACCTCTCTGGACAGTTCCAGAGTCTACGTCTCGTGCCACCTGTTACTTCCTGGCCTGCCGAGCCTCCAGAACCTAGGGTTAATAACCCACCTTGCTACTCCGGGCAGCCCACTGAGTGCCGCTCCTTTCTCACGCAGTGTGAGATTGTGTTCTCTCTCCAACCCAACACATACTCTAGAGAGAGCTCGGGTTGCTTACGTCATTTCACTCCTTACTGGCCGGGCTCGAGAATGGGGCACAGCTATCTGGGAGGCAAGGGCTGATTGCTCTAACAAGTTCCAGAACTTTAAAGAGGAGATGATTCGGGTTTTTGACCGTTCAGTTTTGGTGGGGAGGCTTCTAGGGCCCTGGCTTCCTTATGCCAAGGTGAACGGTCCATAACGGATTATTCTATTGAGTTTCGCACTCTTGCTGCCTCTAGTGAGTGGAACGAGCCGGCGCTGCTCGCTCGTTTTCTGGAGGGACTCCACGCAGTGGTTAAGGATGAATTCTCTCCCGGGAGGTTCCTTCAGATGTGGACTCTTTGATTGCTCTCGCCATCCGCATAGAACGACGGGTAGATCTTCGTCACCGGGCTCGTGGAAGAGAGCTCGCATCAACGGTGTTTCCCTGCTCCGCATCGCAACCATCTCCCTCCTCTGGCTTTGAGACTGAGCCCATGCAGCTGGGAGGGATTCGCATCTCGACTAAGGAGAGGGAACGGAGGATCACCAACCGCCTGTGCCTCTATTGCGGAGTTGCTGGACATTTTGTTAATTCATGTCCAGTAAAAGCCAGAGCTCATCTGTAAGCGGAGGGCTACAGGTGAGCGCAACTACTCAAGTCTCTCCATCAAAATCCTGTACTACTTTGTCGGTCCATCTACGCTGGACCGGTTCGGGTGCTACATGTAGTGCCTTGATAGACTCTGGGGCTGAGGGTTGTTTCATGGACGAAGCATGGGTTCGGAAACATGACATTCCTTTCAGAGAGTTAGAGAAGCCTACGCCCATGTTCGCCTTAGATGGTAGTCATCTTCCCAGTATCAGATTTGAGACACTACCTTTAACCCTCACAGTATCTGGTAACCACAGTGAGACTATTTCTTTTTTTTTGATTTTCCGTTCACCGTTTACACCTGTTGTTTTGGGTCATCCCTGGCTAGTATGTCATAATCCTTCTATTAATTGGTCTAGTAATTCTATCCTATCCTGGAACGTTTCTTGTCATGTGAAGTGTTTAATGTCTGCCATCCCTCCCGTTTCTTCTGTCCCTACTTCTCAGGAGGAACCTGGCGATTTGACAGGAGTGCCGGAGGAATATCATGATCTGCGCACGGTCTTCAGTCGGTCCCGAGCCAACTCCCTTCCTCCTCACCGGTCGTATGATTGTAGTATTGATCTCCTTCCGGGGACCACTCCTCCTCGAGGTAGACTATACTCTCTGTCGGCTCCCGAACGTAAGGCTCTCGAGGATTATTTGTCTGTGTCTCTTGACGCCGGTACCATAGTGCCTTCTTCTTCTCCGGCCGGGCGGGGTTCTTTTGTTAAGAAGAAGGACGGTACTCTGCGCCCCTGCGTGGATTATCGAGGGCTGAATGACATAACGGTTAAGAATCGTTATCCGCTTCCCCTTATGTCATCAGCCTTCGAGATTCTGCAGGAGCCAGGTGCTTTACTAAGTTGGACCTTCGTAACGCGCTTACCATCTCGTGCGCATCAGAGAGGGGGACGAGTGGAAAACGGCGTTTAACACTCCGTTAGGGCATTTTGAGTACCGGGTTCTGCCGTTCGGTCTCGCCAATGCGCCAGCTGTTTTTCAGGCATTAGTTAATGATGTTCTGAGAGACATGCTGAACATTTTTGTTTTTGTCTATCTTGACGATATCCTGATTTTTTCTCCGTCACTCGAGATTCATGTTCAGCACGTTCGACGTGTTCTACAGCGCCTTTTAGAGAATTGTCTCTACGTAAAGGCTGAGAAGTGCTCTTTTCATGTCTCCTCCGTTACTTTTCTCGGTTCCGTTATTTCCGCTGAAGGCATTCAGATGGATTCCGCTAAGGTCCAAGCTGTCAGTGATTGGCCCGTTCCAAGGTCACGTGTCGAGTTGCAGCGCTTTTTAGGTTTCGCTAATTTCTATCGGCGTTTCATTCGTAATTTCGGTCAAGTTGCTGCCCCTCTCACAGCTCTTACTTCTGTCAAGACGTGTTTTAAGTGGTCCGGTTCCGCCCAGGGAGCTTTTGATCTTCTAAAAGAACGTTTTACGTCCGCTCCTATCCTCGTTACTCCTGACGTCACTAGACAATTCATTGTCGAGGTTGGCCGCTTCAGAGGTAGGCGTGGGAGCCATTCTATCCCAGCGCTTCCAGTCTGACGATAAGGTTCATCCTTGCGCTTATTTTTCTCATCGCCTGTCGCCATCTGAGCGCAACTATGATGTGGGTAACCGTGAACTGCTCGCCATCCGCTTAGCCCTAGGCGAATGGCGACAGTGGTTGGAGGGCGACCGTTCCTTTTGTCGTTTGGACAGACCATAAGAACCTTGAGTACATCCGTTCTGCCAAACGACTTAATGCCCGTCAAGCTCGTTGGGCGTTGTTTTTCGCTCGTTTCGAGTTTGTGATTTCTTACCGTCCGGGTAGCAAGAACACCAAGCCTGATGCCTTATCCCGTCTGTTTAGTTCTTCTGTGGCTTCTACTGATCCCGAGGGGATTCTTCCTTATGGGCGTGTTGTCGGGTTAACAGTCTGGGGAATTGAAAGACAGGTTAAGCAAGCACTCACGCACACTGCGTCGCCGCGCGCTTGTCCTAGTAACCTCCTTTTCGTTCCTGTTTCCACTCGTCTGGCTGTTCTTCAGTGGGCTCACTCTGCCAAGTTAGCTGGTCATCCCGGTGTTCGAGGCACTCTTGCGTCTATTCGCCAGCGCTTTTGGTGGCCGACTCAGGAGCGTGACACGCGCCGTTTCGTGGCTGCTTGTTCGGACTGCGCGCAGACTAAGTCGGGTAACTCTCCTCCTGCCGGTCGTCTCAGACCGCTCCCCATTCCTTCTCGACCATGGTCTCACATTGCCTTAGACTTCATTACCGGTCTGCCTTTGTCTGCGGGGAAGACTGTGATTCTGACGGTTGTCGATAGGTTCTCTAAGGCGGCACATTTCATTCCCCTCGCTAAACTTCCTTCCGCTAAGGAGACGGCACAAATCATTATTGAGAATGTATTCAGAATTCATGGCCTCCCGTTAGACGCCGTTTCAGACAGAGGCCCGCAATTCACGTCACAGTTTTGGAGGGAGTTCTGTCGTTTGATTGGTGCGTCCGTCAGTCTCTCTTCCGGGTTTCATCCCCAGTCTAACGGTCAAGCAGAGAGGGCCAATCAGACGATTGGTCGCATACTACGCAGCCTTTCTTTCAGAAACCCTGCGTCTTGGGCAGAACAGCTCCCCTGGGCAGAATACGCTCACAATTCACTTCCTTCGTCTGCTACCGGGTTATCTCCGTTTCAGAGTAGTCTGGGTTACCAGCCTCCTCTGTTCTCATCCCAGCTTGCCGAGTCCAGCGTTCCCTCCGCTCAGCGTTTGTCCAACGTTGTGAGCGCACCTGGAGGAGGGTGAGGTCTGCACTTTGCCGTTACAGGGCACAGACGGTGAGAGCCGCCAATAAACGCAGGATTAAGAGTCCAAGGTATTGTTGCGGCCAGAGAGTGTGGCTTTCCACTCGCAACCTTCCTCTTACGACAGCTTCTCGTAAGTTGACTCCGCGGTTCATTGGTCCGTTCCGTGTCTCCCAGGTCGTCAATCCTGTCGCTGTGCGACTGCTTCTTCCGCGACATCTTCGTCGCGTCCATCCTGTCTTCCATGTCTCCTGTGTTAAGCCCTTTCTTCGCACCCCGTTCGTCTTCCCTCCCCCCTCCCGTCCTTGTCGAGAGCGCACCTATTTACAAGGTACATAAGATCATGGACATGCGTTCTCGGGACGGGGTCACCAATACTTAGTGGATTGGGAGGGTTACGGTCCTGAGGAGAGGAGTTGGGTTCCGTCTCGGGACGTGCTGGACCGTTCACTCATCGATGATTTCCTCCGTTGCCGCCAGGATTCCTCCTCGAGTGCGCCAGGAGGCGCTCGGTGAGTGGGGGGTACTGTCATGTTTGTCATTTATTATCATGTCTTGTCCCTGTGCTCCCCATTCTATTCGTTTCCCTCTGCTGGTCTTATTTGGTTCTTTCCCTCTTTCTATCCCTCTCTCTCCCCCTCCCTCTCTCACTCTCTCGCTCTCTCTTCTCTCTATCGTTCCGTTCCTGCTCCCAGCTGTTCCTATTCCCTAATCATCATTTAGTCTTCCCACACCTGTTCCCGATCCTTTCCCCTGATTAGAGTCCCTATTTATTCCTTTGTGTTCCGTTCCTGTCCCGTCGGTTCCTTGTTTAGTATTCACCATGCTGTGATTGCGTATCGCCCTGTCCTGTCGTGTTTTTGCTGTGATTGTGTATCGCCCTGTCCTGTCGTGTTTTTTGCCTTCATCAGATGCTGCGTGTGAGCAGGTGTCTCTGTCAACTACGGCCTGCGCCTACCCGAAGCGACCTGCAGTCTGTGGCCGCTTCTCCTGTTATTCCCCTCTACAGACTAGAGGATTTCTGTTATTCCCTGTTTGGACTTGAATAAACTCTGTTTCTGTTAAGTCGCTTTTGGGTCCTCTTTCACCTGCATGACAACGTTAATGTACGTATCATTACTGTCAAGGTTAAACTATGCAAGTGTTCAAAATAGCTATCATAATAATAGGCATTTTGTCTTATTTCTAACCTGTTCTAAGCCGGAGAGAATCAACGCTTGTTGTTTCTCGTATGGGACAGTGTAGAAACTGTTGAACAGATGCAGCTTGCGCTCATCAGTCAACTTTCCACAATCCTTTCTGCACGTCGTGGAACATGCTCTTCCCTGCAGGATACAATGTAACTAGCTAGCTACTGTAGACATGTCAAATCATCCAGTGGATGGAGAAAATGTAGCTAGCTATGTTTCTTCTATAATCTAGCAATAACATTTGCAACGATAATGTATGAGTTAGTAGCCAATGAACTTTAGCTAATATGTTTTCTCTATAGTTACAAATTAGACAATCCACAACATACATGTTAGTTACTGTACTCTATAGCTAGCTCGCTTGATTGTTTGATATACGGTTCTTCCACATAACTCTTTTGGACAGCTTTTCCCAGTTTTTTCTTGACCCTTACGATTTGTATAGGGTTTTCCCGCATCCCGTAAGATCTTCCTTTGCCTGTCTTTCCATTCTTTTAGTTTTGTTTTACGTTTCTTTCCCACATTTCTGCGATTTTCATCAGCAACAGAAAGGTTGTGCACTTGTCCGTCCATTCTGAGTGGTGCACATAAACGGTTATTCCACGAGAGCCTTTAATTTAAAATGATTGGATGGACAAGTGCACAACAATTTAAAATGATTGTTAATTAGCACGTGGAAAGCTTGTGAAACCGGTTCACTATAGAAAAAGGGTGTCCAATAATTATTTTTTATGTATATCGCATATATGGTTCTTTGTCTGTAGGATTCATTTATTGGAAAGGAGCATCAAGTTTTTGCACTTTAACCACCCTGTGAAGTTCATCAGTGTCACACCCTGACCTCAGAGAGCCGTTTTATTTCTCTATTTGGTTAGGTCAGGGTGTGCTGTGAGGTGGGCATTCTATGCTTTGTTTTCTGTTTCTTTATTTCTATGTTTTGGCCGTGTATGGTTCTCAATCAGGGACAGCTTTGTCTCTTTGTCTCTGATTGGGAATCATATATAGGTAGCCCTTTTTCCCTCCTTTCAGTTTGGATAGTTGACTTTTGTTAGTGGCACTATAGCCCTGTAAGCTTCACGGTTGTTTCTTCATTTGTTGTTATGTTGGGGACATTTTAAATAAAAGGAAAATGTACGTTCACCACACTGCACTTTTTGGGCCACTTCTTTTGACGGCCGTGACAATCAGATAATTTATTTCATCTGTAGCTTAATAAAGGCATGCTTTCCCTAGTTGTAGTTACATCAATATTTGTTTATAAAACCATTTCTTGCATAATTTATTTCACAGACACAAAAATATCCAGCTTGTCTAGCATATTTTGTTTTGTCAATATGTGGAAAGTTTACTCACAAATTTGATGTTTCCATCAGGCATGACATTTTTTATCCGATGTACAGTCCTAGTCAAAGGTTGGGACACACCTTATCTTTCAATGAATTTTCTTTATTTAGCTATTTTCAACATTGTAGAATAATGATGAAGTATCAGAACTATGACATAAAACATATGGAAACGTGTAACCAAAAAAGCATTAAACAAATCTAAATATATTTTAGAGAATCTTCAAAGAAGCCACCCTTTGCCATGATGACGGCTTGCACACTCTTGGCCTACTCTCAACCAGCTTCACCTGGAATGCTTTTCCAACAGTCTTGAAGGAGTTCCCACATACGCTGAGCACTTGTTAGCTGCTTTTCCTTCACTCCACGGTCCAACTCATACCAAACAATTGGGTTGAGGTTGGGTGATTGTGGAGGTCGGGTCATCTGATGCAGCACTCCATCAGTCTCCTTCTTGGTTAAATAGCCCTTACACAGCCTGGAAATGTGTTGGTTCATTGTCCTGTTGAAAGATAAATGATTGTCCCACTAAGCGCAAACCAGATGGGATGGCTTATCGCAGCAGAATGCTGGTTAACCTGTTGAGTGAATGGGGCAGTATTTTGGTGTTTGGATGAACATCGTTTGACATGTTTCTAAAGAACTGTAACGGAACCTTTTCAAGTTTTTGTCTAGATGAAATGCTGGCGCCTCGTGAAGATGGATTACTGGGCTGAACACATGGCGGCTATTCCTCTGGCTGTTTTGGGTTCTGAGCGCCGTTCTCAGATTAGGCTTTTTCCGTTTAAAAAATCTGACACGGCGGTTGCAGTAAGGAGAAGACTATCCTTAATTCTGTGAATAACACTAGTATCTTTAAATGAATGTTTATTATTAGTATTTCTGCAAAATCATTGTTGGTTGGTTGCAATTATGGATCCCCCGAGCTGACAAGGTGAAAATCTGTCGTTCTGCCCCTGAACAAGGCAGTTAACCCACCGTTCCTAGGCCATCATTGAAAATAAGAACGTGTTCTTACCTGACTTGCCTAGTTCAATAAAAGGTATATAAAACATTTTTAAAAATTAAAAATAAAAAAAAATTGGCAAAATCGGAGCCCAGAAATACAGATTTACGATTGTCATCGGCCATTCCGATTAATCGGTCGATCTCTAGAACCAGCTATTGTATTTAATGACATCATTTTAGCAAACTTTTACTCATCCTTTCTCCCTTGCTAGACATTCAGTTGAGAATACTGATTTAGCATGCTTATTGTCCAGAAGAAACTACATCCATCTTTATCTTGGACTGCAGAGCAAAAATCAGGACCATACATTATACACAATACTAGGTATGGGCGATAATACCTAACTACTGGGTAGGTTTGGTCACAAATAATAGGTTTGGTCGCAAATGGGTCTTCCAAAGGGACAATGACCCCAAGCATACTTCCAAAGTTGTGGCAAAATGACTTAAGGACAACAAAGTCAAGGTATTGGAGTGGCCATCACAAAGCACTGATCTCAATCCTATAGAACATGTGTGGGCAGAAGTGAAAAAGCTTGTGTGAGCAAGGAAGGCCTACAAACCTGACTCAGTTTACACCAGCTCTGTCAGAAGGAATGGAGCAAGGTAGATTGGTCACGAAAGTCAGAAAAGCAATAAAATGAATCACTTACCTTTGATGATCTTCGGATGTTTGCACTCACGAGACTCCCAGTTACACAATAAATGTTAAAAGTTCGTAGAGACATTTCAAACGTTTTTGACGTTGATATCCCTTTGAATGGAGGAATGCAATGGAATAGAGGTTTCAGGAAAAACAGCACTTCCTGATGGATTTTCCTAGGGTTTTCGCCTACAATATCAGTTCTGTTATACTCACAGACAATATTTTGACATTTTTAGAAACTTGAGTGTTTTCTATCATAATCTGACAAGTATATTCATATTCTAGATTCTTGGCCTGAGAAATAGGCAGTTTGATTTGGGTATGTTTTTCATCCAAGCATCAAAATACTGCCTCCTACACTCAACAGGTTTTGTGTGCCTTGAATTCTATTTAAATCATTGACAGTGTCACCAGCAAAGCACCCCCACACCATCACACCTCATCCTCCATGCTTCACGATGGGAACTACACATTCGGAGATCATCCGCTAACCTATTCTGCGTCTCATAAAGACACAGCGGTTGGAAACAAAAATCTCAAATTTGTACTCATCAGACCAAAGGACAGATTTCCACCAGTCTAATGTCTACTGCTCATGTTTCTTGGCCCAAGCAATTCTCTTCTTCTTATTGGTGTCCTTTATTAGTGTTTCCTTTGCAGCAATTCGACCATGAAGGCCTGATTCATGCAGTCTCCTCTGAACTGATGATTTTGAGATGTTTCTGTTACTTGAACTCTGTGAAGCATTTATTTGGGCTGCAATTTCCGAGGCTGGTAACTCTAATGAACTTGTCCTCTGCAGCAGAGGTAACTCTGGGTCTTCCTTTCCTGTGGCAGTCCTGATGAGAGCCAGTTTCATCATAGCGCTTGATGGTTTTTTGCAACTGCACTTGAAGAAACTTTAAAAGTTCTTGCACTTTTCCCTGTTGACTGACCTTCATGTCTTAAAGTAATGATGGACTGTCATTTCTCTTTGCTTATTTGAGCTGTTCTTGCTAAAATATGGTCTTGGTCTACCATGGGAGAACTTGCACAATTGGTGGTTGACTAAATACTTTTTTGCCCCACTGTATATACAGAAAAAGAACTATGCATATCTAACTCCCTTCATCTGCATTAATCTGAGGACACAGGATAGTATTTCAATAAGATACTAAATTTCAACCAGTGGAGAATGTGAAAAGCTTTATTGAAAGAAGTTAATTATCCGGGTGTTATAAATACATAATACATTAAATACAAGTTAAATCTATACCTATAAAACGAGGAAGAAAGATGAGGTTTAGAAGACAAAGGGAAAGAGGTAAGAACAGAGGCAGACAGCATATGAATAATGATTTACAGTGCTACCCTAATATTCTCTCAGTTCATCACAATTATAGTGTCTCTAGCGGTGTCTCCTAACCAGCCTTGGTCCCCTAGTTGGCCCAAAGGTTATCTTAAAATGTATTATGGCTGCAGGGGCAGTATTGAGTAGCTTGGATGATAGGTGCCCAGAGTAAACGGCCTGCTCCTCAGTCCCAGTTGCTAATATATGCATATTATTATTAGTATTGGATAGAAAACAAGTTTCTAAAACTGTTTGAATGATGTCTGTGAGTATAACAGAACTCATATGGCAAGCAAAAACCTGAGAAGAAATCCAAACAGGAAGTGGGAAATCTGAGGTTGGTCGGTTTTCAACCCAGCCCCTATTGAATACACAGTGGGTATTGGTTATGTTGCGCTTCCTAAGGCTTCCACTAGATGTCAACCGTCTTTAGAAACGTGTTTGAGGATTCTACTGTGAAATGGGACCAAATGAGAAGGGAATGAGTAAGGTGTGCCAGGAGCAGACCATGCTCTGTCCATGCCCGTTCACATGAGAGGGAGCTCTGTTCCATCGCACTTCTGAAGACAATGGAATTCTCCGGTTGGCACATTATTGACATTTTATGTTAACAGCGGGTAAGGTGGCGATGACGGGACTAGCTTCCTCTCTCACATCAAACATAGTACCTGCAGACGAGAGACAGATGGATAGAGAGAGAGCGCATGATTAAGCCTGTTTTTGTTTTTATTCTAACATGGTCAGTCATCATAATCATCAGGAGGTGAAATGCAAAACTGACCTTGGATCATTAAGTCTTGCACTACTACATCTATGTCTGTATTTCAATGTAAATCATCTCTTTAATAATACTTCCTGATGACCCGACCAAGTGACCTCTCACCTATGATCAGAGGAGTTCATCAAAACAGCTGACATATCCTAGAGGATTTAGGGAGAAAGGGGAGAGGGGTGAAGTGAAAAAGAGAGACTGTTAATGTGTGTGTGTTTGGTCTCACCTGGTGTCCACACTAAGTGTCTACAGAGTACTTTATGCTGAAAAACAGACACAATGACATACAATAGAAGATAATGTCAATAGAAGATACTGTATGTGACGCAGACACCTATCGGAGTGTACCTGAAACATTTATAGAGGGCTATGTGTCTCACCATTTGGTTATTGCAAGGCAAACCCCGGGGAAATGATGACTTGACATTAACAGATAGTCCAGTGAAAATGGCTTTGTTTATGTGGTGTAAGTCTGAAAATTAGCAGCTTGACATCTTAAGTTTTTTTTTTATTAACGCGATTTTCACTTGTATTAATATAACTTTTTTTCATGGCAACTCATAAGTAGGCCATGTCCTATTTGTTTCATAGTCGATATATAATCATATTTCGTGACAGTGTAACGGTTAGCCTTTTTTATAGAATGATGAAAGAAACACAAACACAATATGTCTGTCAGATAAAGAGTTAGACCAGAACGTCAGCGCCATTAGACAAGGATGCCCCATGTGAGCTTTAGAATGGTCAAAGGACGTCTCAGAGCAATGGGTAATCATGTACAATGGCGAAGAGTTAGGGAGTCTGCAGCATGTAGATCGTGTAGGTATCATTGCATACTTCCCATCACCTAATGAACAACCACAATACCAGTCTGGTGTTAAGCTTTCTGTGCTGTATTGACGTATCCTGAAAATGACATCTGTTGCTCAAGATTGACGGTCATATCTCAGTTATTGTTAACAAATGTACAAAAAATAATCAAGGGGATCAAGGGGTTGAAAATGTAGATATTGCCAGATGTTCACTGTCCAAGGAACAGGCCGTGGAAGCTCTACTGCTGGCAAAATTGTTCTGTGTTCTTTTTCTCTCTTAGTCTCTGCCTGTCTTGTTGTACATGAAACCTGTCTCACTTGTTGTACATGAAACCTGTCTCACATGCATTAACCTGTTACTCCTACCCCCTACTTTTTCGAACATTCTGTTAAAAATCACGCAACATTTCAGCGCCCTGCTACTCATGCCAGGAATATAGTATATGCATATGATTAGTATGTGTGGATAGAAAGCACTCAGACGTTTATAAAACTGGTTAAATCACGGCTGTGACTATAACAGAACGTGCGTTTTATCGAAAAGCGCAGGAAAATCTGATCACTGAAAATGGGAAAATATATCCATGCGCCACTAGAACCCATTGTTGAATGTGAACCACATTAAATGGGGCCGAGGTTGCAATACCTACAGCTTCCACACGATGTCAACAGTCTTGTCATTTGCCTACGATTTGTTTCTTGGTCAAACGGACACAAGGTAGCGCCTTTCTTCCGGTCTCCGACCGGATATTTTGGTTGAGATTTACCCGGACATTATTTCCAGATGTACAGCTATAGACTATACATCGCCTCGTGATCAATTTGATCGCTTATTAACGTTTACTAATACCTAAAGTTGCATTACAAAAGTATTTCGAAGTGTTTTGTGAAAGGTTATCGTCAACTTTTTTTCATTTAAAAAAATGACGTTACGTTATAAAACGCTATTTTTTTCCTTGATCACAGTCTTCATAGATCGATATCTAGGCTATATATGTCATGTTTGTCATTTATTATCATGTCTTGTCCCTGTGCTCCCCATTCTATTCGTTTCCCTCTGCTGGTCTTATTAGGTTCTTTCCCTCTTTCTATCCCTCTCTCTCCCCCTCCCTCTCTCACTCTCTCGCTCTCTCTTCTCTCTATCGTTCCGTTCCTGCTCCCAGCTGTTCCTATTCCCCTAATCATCATTTAGTCTTCCCACACCTGTTCCCGATCCTTTCCCCTGATTAGAGTCCCTATTTCTTCCTTTGTGTTCCGTCCCTGTCCTGTCGGTTCCTTGTTTAGAATTCACCGTGCTGTGATTGTGTATCGCCCTGTCCTGTCGTGTTTTTGCCTTCATCAGATGCTGCGTGTGAGCAGGTGTCTCTGTCAGCTACGGCCTGCGCCTACCCGAAGCGACCTGCAGTCTGTGGCCGCTTCTCCTGTTATTCCCCTCTACAGACTAGAGGATTTCTGTTATTCCCTGTTTGGACATTTCCTGTTAAGGATTCAGGATTTGTCGTTTTCTGTTTGGACTTGAATAAACTCTGTTTCTGTTAAGTCGCTTTTGGGTCCTCTTTCACCCGCATGACAATATATGGACTGATTTAATTTAAAAAAAAGATCCAATAGTGATGTTTATGGGACATCTAGGAGTGCCAACAAAGAAGATGGTCAAAGGTAATGAATGTTTTATATTTTATTTGTGCGTTTTGTGTAGCGCCGACTATGCTAATTATTTTGTTTACGTCCCCTGCGGGTCTTTTTGGGTGTTACATGCTATCAGATAATAGCTTCTCATACTTTCACCGAAAAGCATTTTAAAAATCTGACTTGTTGCCTGGATTCACAATGAGTGTAGCTTTAATTCAGTACCCTGCATGTGTATTTTAATGAACGTTTGAGTTTTAACGAGTGCTATTAGCATTTAGCGTAGCGCATTTGCATTTCCAGATGTCTAGATCGGACGCCTGCGTGTCGGGTAGGAGCAAGAGGTTAACAGTCGTTCGCCGCTAAATGCTTTTGGTTAGCTTGAGAAAAGTAATTGCATGACCACTGACCATTTTACTAGCGCTAGCAGACCTGGTAAGGCAGTGTTCATGTTAACCAGAGCATTGGTGATTGTTACTGTGCAGCTGGGAACAATTGAATTATGCTTTTTTTGCTCTCTTTTGCTGTCAGTGTGACTGTTTGAGGTTGTGGACATGTGTCTTTTATACTGATAACAAGTTCAAACAGGTGCCATTAATACAGGTAACGAGTGGAGGACAGAGGAACCTCCACACCATCATTTGCAAATCAATTATCCTACAATGTGAATAAAAAATCCTACAATGTAATTTTCTGGATTTTCTTTCTCATTTTTGTCTGTCATAGTTGAAGTGTACCTATGATGAAAATTACAGGCCTCTCTCATCTTTTGAAGTGGGAAAACTTGCACAATTGGTGGCTGACTAAATCATTTTTTGCCCCACTGTAAGTAAAAGCTGGATGAAAGAACACCCAGTGCTGCTTACCTGAGATGCCATCATCACACAGTCCATCTTCGTAGGTGTCCGCTATGACTTCCTTTGTGTCGGAAAAAGGTTGCTTTCGGAACAATTATTTTTGATTGAAAATATAAAAGGGCACAAATGTACCTCCTTAGCATATAACAATTTGCCTGAGAATAACCACACCTTCATACAAACTTGTTACTGTATGCAGAATTATTGACGCACAAGCAAAAATGCTACCATATCATGCCAGCACGCCCACAAGTGTGCCACTCAGTTGCAGAATGATGACGCAAGGAGGAGGGAAAGGAACAAGATGGGAACAACAACAATTCGTTGCAAGTTGGGGAGGGGCCTAATAGCTGAGCAATAGACGATTCAACCTTTACTAAAGAAGTAGAATAGGAGGAGGGCTCACGCCTAGATCGGCTATCACAGACCATATTTTCCCTAACGACCAAGGGGTAGCTTGCAACTCCGAGTAATAAATTAATAAATAAATGACCTTACAAGTTATGTTGGCTGACAGAATGTTAGCTACGCTGTCCTTACTAATCACATAGCATTTCATGACAGCAGTATGTACCGGTATGTTAGCTAGCTACCTAACGTTAGTAATTATACGTAAAGCTTGACAGTATTTTAACTGCCCAATGTTAATTGACTTGATTATTCCCGTCATTCTTAGCTTAGCTAAATGGTATAGTTGTTGTGCATTCTCAATAGACATTCTGGTGCTTTCTAAAAATCGCTCTGACTATCTACACCGATTTCAGAGCACTCTCGTCTGAGTGTACCAGAGTGCAGAATAATTCATTTACGAGCGCTCAACACCGGGTTGAATATGCCCGGTGTCAGTAAACAACAGCAAAACAAAGCATAATTCAATTGTTTCCAGCTGCACAGTAACAGTCACCAATGCTCTGGTTAACACGAACACTGCCTTACCAGGTCTGCTAGCGTGAGTAAAATGGTCAGTGGTCTCATTTGTGTCTGGAAATAGCGAGCAAGCTAGTCAACGTTAGCTTGGGTGCTTGACTGCCATTGTAAGGTTAGAACACTCAAATCAACCCTACTCCTCTGCCCGAATGTCCAGTGTGCCCTTAGAGAGCGAAACGGTCTGAATTTATGTGCGTCAAGTTGTACAGTGCCATATTTTCTGTTCCATCATAACGGAAACAGAGAGGGTTTTCAAATTTTCATGGAATTGAAACACCATAATATTAACCAATTATGCATTAGGGGGCGCTATTAAATTTTTTTTTTTTTTTTGTCACGAAAAGATGCTTGACTATGCATATAATTGACAGCTTGAAAAAACTCTGACGTTTCCAAATCTGCAAAGATATTATCTGTGAGTGCCACAGAACTGATGTTACAGGCGAAACAAATATGAAATGTCAAACAGGAAATGCCCCAGATTTTGGAGGCACCGTGTTCCAATGTCTCCTTATATGGCTGTGAATGCGCCAGGAATGAGCCTGCACTTTCTGTCGTTTCCCCAAGGTGTCTGCAGCATTGTGACGTATTTGTAGGCATATCATTGGAAGATTGACCATAAAGAGACTACATTTACAAGGTGTCCGCCCGGTGTCCTGCGTCAAAATTATTGCGTAATCTCTAGGTCCATGCGCGTTCCATTTCTTCAGAGGAGAAACTAAACTGCCACGAATGATTTATCATCGATAGATATGTGAAAAACACCTTGAGGTTTGATTCTAAACAACGTTTCCCATGTTTCTGTCGATATTATGGAGTTAATTTGGAAAAAAAGTTTGCGTTGTAATGACTTAATTTTCGGGGGTTTTCTTACCCAAACGTGATGAACAAAACGGAGCGATTTGTCTACACAAATAATCTTTTTGGAAAAACTGAACATTTGCTATCAAACTGAGAGTCTCCTCATTGAAAACATCTGAAGTTCTTCAAAGGTAAATGATTTTATTTTAATGCTTTTCTTGTTTTTGTGAAAATGTTGCATGCTGAATGCCAGGCTTAATGCTAGGCTATCAATACTCTTACACAAATGCTTGTTTAGCTATGGTTCAAAAGCATATTTTGAAAATCTGAGATGACAGTGTTGTTAACAAAAGGCTAAGCTTGAGAGCTAATATATTTATTTGATTTCATTTGCGATTTTCATGAACAGTTGCGTTGCGTTATGCTAATGAGCTTGCGGAGAGAATTACACTCCTGGATACAGGTTTTTTTTGTGGAAAAACTGAACATTTGCTATCTAACTGAGAGTCTCCTCATTGAAAACATCTGAAGTTCTTCAAAGGTAAATGATTTTATTTGAATGCTTTTCTTGTTTTTGTGAAAATGTTGCATGCTGAATGCTAGGCTAAATGCTATGCTCGGCTATCAATACTTTTACACAAATGCTTGTTTAGCTATGGTTCAAAAGCATATTTTGAAAATCTGAGATGACAGTGTTGTTAACAAAAAGCTAAGCTTGAGAGCAAATATATGTATTTAATTTCATTTGCAATTTTCATGAATAGTTAACGCTGCGTTATGGTAATGAGCTTGAGGCTGTATTCACGATCCCGGATCCGGGATGGCTAGAATCAAGAGGTTTAACTGCCTGTTCAGAGGCAGAATGACAGATTTTGTACCTTGTCAGCTCGGGGATTTGAATTTGCAACCTTTCGGTTACTAGTCCAATGCTCTAACCACTAGGCTACCCTGCTACCCGTTCGTCAGGTCAACATATCTTTACAGCCAGTGAGGCTTCAGCCCTGTACTCTGTAGCGTAATTATGGAAGCATAGCTAACCATTTCTCCAAATTAAGTCAAACATATTACCTTTTTTGCTCCTTGTCATCTTTTACAGTGCCACTGTATCTGTGGATCCTTGGCTTTGAAGGAGGCATGTATCAATGTAGGAAAGTGTTCTAACCCCGATTCCATTGCCATTTTCCTGGTTCCCACAAACTGGAAGCAATCACTTGGCAGTGGGTTGCGCGGTCAACAGTTGCAGTGTACATTGAATCTATTGTAACATACCATATAGAATAGATGATACATACGAAAGTCAGAAATACAGAATGTGATTCAGCCATGTAGGGTATATTTTCTATATTGCTGAATGTGTCTTTGTATGGGCATGCATGTACATTCCAATACATAATGTACTTGTCTGATAATCATGTCACCCCAGTCTCACTCCTAGCTAGTCTGATTAAACCCCATTCATAAAGAAAAAACAGATGCACTGGAGAATACTGCTTCTAACTTACTAGCAACCTTGGTTTGGTCACACCACTGTAACAGCCCACTCCTCCAGAATGTGTCTTTGTATGGGCATGTGCAGTATGGAATGTACATGCAGTACAGATTTGATTTGACTCCCAGGCTGGACTCCAGGAGCTGTCTGGCCTGATAACCCCACTCCATCAGTGAATGATAGAGGTTGAGGAGGAGGGAGGTGGAGTAATCTGTTTAGTTGTGGATGTTTGACAGTCACTCTCTCTCCCGCCCACTCTGCCACGTAATGTCAGTGGTCCTGTGGTGCCAAGATGTTATCAGGCCTGCAGGAGCCAGTCATTCTGAGTCTCTGTGTGTCTGTGTAAATTGGGTTGTCAGAGAAGAGCAGTACTGCATTATTTTAGGCTGGGCTGTGGTCAGAGAAGAGTGCAAAAGTATTATCTCATGCTGTATGGTCATTTTTCAGTTAGGGTTGCAAGTACAATTACTAGGGGTGAAATGTCATTGTTTTTCATTACCTTGTGGTTGTTTAACATCATTTTTTAAATTCAAGTTGGGAAGGGTCTTTACGTAATTCTTATTTTATGCACAAAAATCAATATAATGATTTTTACTGAATAGGCCCTCCCTCCCCAGCACTCCCATCCCTCTAATGGCACAGCACCCTGACCCGGCCTGGGACAATAGTTATGTAGCTAGTTACTTAAGCCTTCATATCAACAATCGCCTGCCCAAACAACCATCCCACAGCCCTCCTACTTCCCCACACATCCAACCACACAGCACCCCCACATGAGACTTGCCGGCGAGGAATGACAGCCTCATGCTGGTCCCAGCCCTGCACAAATAAACAGAGGCCAAGGGCTGAGCATGGAGAAACATTATCTATCATTCCCCCAGATCCGCCCTGTCAGAGAGAAGGAGGGATGGAGGAGGAGGTGTGAGCTGTGATGGAACCCAGGCTAGTCACATGATAAATTTTACTGCAGTGAATGAGGAAATACCCGTAATGAGTAGCAGCCATGCCGGGGCCTCTGTGCTTGTACAGCTGTACTGACCGCCATAGCCTCAGCTTCAGCCTCAGCTTTACAAAGGCTGCCACCGTGGCCAGAGGCAGGGCTACTTCTTCCATATGCTGAGAGTTGGGGTGCGCTAGAGGGCCAGTAAATGATCAGTGCCTTGGATTCTGCTCTTATGTAGTGTTTGATATTTGGAACCCCAGTAAGAACTCGATGGGCACTTAAACCAAATTTATTCATCCCAAAGGATCGAACAGCTGAACCGACAAAGACATATTCACACAAGCACTGATATTTAACCCTGTCTCCTCCTACACATCTGAACAGCCAATGCATCTCTGTTGCAAGACATAACCTTAGTGATATCTGTTATTCCTCACTTCATCTGACCTCTGCCCCAAAGTGCTCACTCAAACTCGTGGCTGTCATGGTGACTGGTACCAGACTGTCTCTTCTACTTCCAGAGGATCCCTCCCATAGGATCCCTGATTGCTAACAATAACATATACTGACATAATGTTAACCTTATACATTACCCTCTCTCACTCAGTGACACGAATAAGTATATTTCATATCCTCCGAACCCAACAGTAGCTAAATGTTTGAGTGACGGACGTCACACTGCTTGCTTAATAGTATGTCTTTCTTGCTCACGAGCCAACTACTGGGATTGATCTCGCATCCTCTGCATTTGAAAAACACGTGACCACTCTCTTGACAACAACATAGCCAGCTCCACCACCTAGAAACTATCAATTCGATGGCATGGGTGGAGGCATTTTAAACTTAGGAGTGGGGTCACCAATTGAACTCAGCAACGAGACACACACTGTTTGAATCAACATTGTTTCCACATAATTTTTATTAAATTATGTTTGACCAATGTGAAATAGAAGTTGAATTGACATCTGTGTCCAGTGTTCAGTTACGCTTGGAGCTGTACCATGTTGTAACATAAAGAATGAATACGTATGATGTGGCATTATCTATCTATAAGGCATCTTCACATATGAATCTTTATTATTGAGTGCTTATTGGTGTACTGTAAACCTTTGGTACCACAATGTGCTGCTTTCTTTTTTTATTGCAACCCAAGCAAAAGTAGAGTGCCACATCCTCGTAATCAAATCCCAAGAGCAACTCTTCAAGCTGAGACTAGTAAACCCATCCATTATAGTGAAATGTGTTTGTCTTGTGTAGTACAACGTTTACACAAGGAGTTGAGCAAGGCTCCTGAAAATGAAAGGTCTTGAAATTATCTGGCTGCTTTAAGAGCTAACTGATTCCACACTTTGTTTTATAATGCATCTGTAATCCTCCCCCTATAGAGGCTTGGACCTATAAGGAGGAACTGTCCCATGCTGTGCATATTTTGTACAGCCTCCACTACGCAAGAGGAATGAACAATATACTTTGACAATTGTGCGTACAGTAGAGTGTGTGTGTGTGCGACTTGTTTGTGTGCAATTGCATGTGAGTGTCTATTGTGTGTGAGTGTGTGTATGCACACAAAGACGTGTGAATATGAAAAGACATAGGTCTGTCGATTTGACAAGCTGGTTGCGTTTGTTTGCAGATGTATACTGCATCGCATGATGAACGGGAACTGGCGGGCTACGGAAAAGTCTCAAGACAAGATGAACGGGAACTGATTCAATGCGATTTTAAATTAAACAAGCATTTCTTTTCTCAGACTGAATGTGCTTCTCATTGCAAATACACTGTCATGTATTGTATTGTCATGTCTTGTCCCTGTGCTTTCTCTTCTCTTCGTTTACCCCTGCTGGTCGTATTAGGTTTCTCTCTCTCTATCCCTCTCTCTTTCTATCGTTCCGTTCCTGCTCCCAGCTGTTTCTCATTCTCCTAACGACCTTGTTTACTCTCTCACACCTGTCCCCTATTTTGCCCTCTGATTAGGTCTCTATTTTTCTCTCGGTTTCTGCCTCTGTCCTTGTCGGATTCTTGTTTGCTGTGCCTTTGTTCCGTCCTGTCGTGTTTTGCCTTTTCATCAGATGCTGCGTGTGAGCAGGTGTCTCTGTCCGCTACGGCCCGCGCCTACCCGAAGGGACCTGCAGTCTGTTGCCGCTTGTCCTGCAATTCTCCTCAACAACTAGAGGATTTATGTTTTCCCTGTTTGGACATCTCCTGTAAAGGATTGAGGATTATGTTTTCCCTGTTTGGACTTTAATAAACTCAGTTTCTGTTAAGTCGCTTTTGGGTCCTCACTCACCTGCATAACAGAAGAATCCGACCAAGAATGGAACCAGCGACTACGGATCCTCGCTACTCAGCCGTCGAGATCCAGGGAGCGATGCTAGGCAGACACGAGCAGGAATTGTCTGCTGCTCGGCGTGCCGTTGAGACCCTGGCCGCTCAGGTCTCCGACCTCTTAAAACATTTTCACAATCTCCGTCTCGATCCACCAGCTACTTCCTGGGTTTCCGAGTCTCCGGAGCCCAGAATTAATAACCCACCGTGTTACTCTGGGCAGCCCACTGAATGCCGCTCGTTTCTCACCCAGTGTGATATTGTGTTCTCTCTCCAGCCCAAAACATACTCAAGGGGTAGAGCTCGTATCGCCTACATCATATCTCTCCTTACTGGACGGGCTCGTGAGTGGGGTACGGCAATCTGGGAGGCAAGGGCTGAGTGTACTAACGAGTATCAGAACTTTAAAGAGGAGATGATACGGGTTTTTGATCGTTCAGTTTTTGGGAAAGAAGCTTCCAGGGCCCTGGCTTCCCTATGTCAAGGTAATCGATCCATAACGGATTACTCTATAGAGTTTCGCACTCTTGCTGCCTCCAGTGACTGGAACGAGCCGGCGTTGCTCGCTCGTTTTCTGGAGGGTCTCCACGCTGAGGTTAAGGATGAGATTCTCTCCCGGGAGGTTCCTTCCAGCGTGGATTCTTTGATTGAACTCGCCATCCGCATAGAACGACGGGTAGATCTTCGTCACCGAGCTCGTGGAAGAGAGCTCGCGTTAACAGTGTCCCCCCTCTCCGCATCACTACCATCTCCCCCCACTGGCTCAGGTGTTGAGCCCATGCAGCTGGGGGGTATTCGCATCTCGACTAAGGAGAGGGAACGGAGAATCACCAACCGCCTCTGTCTCTATTGCTGTTCCGCTGGACAGCAATAGAGACAGAGGGCTACTGGTGAGCGCTACCACTCAGGTCTCTCCGTCAAGATCCTGTACTACTTTGTCGGTCCATCTACGCTGGACCGGTTCGGCAGCTTCCTGCAGTGCCTTGATAGACTCTGGGGCTGAGGGTTGTTTTATGGACGAAGCCTGGGCTCGGGAACATGACATTCCTCTCAGACAGTTAGGGGAGCCCATGGCCATGTTCGCCTTGGATGGTAGTCCTCTCCCCAGTATATTATGTGAAACGCTACCTTTAACCCTCACTGTTTCTGGTAATCATAGTGAGACCATTTCTTTATTGATTTTTCGTTCACCTTTTACACCTGTTGTTTTGGGTCATCCCTGGCTAGTGTGTCATAATCCTTCTATTAATTGGTCTAGTAATTCTATCCTCTCCTGGAACGTTTCTTGTCATGTGAAATGTTTAATGTCTGCTATCCCTCCTGTTTCTTCTGCCCCCTCTTCACAGGAGGAGCCTGGTGATTTGACAGGGGTGCCGGAGGAATATCATGATCTGCGCACGGACTTCAGTCGGTCCAGGGCCACCTCCCTTCCTCCTCACCGGTCGTATGATTGTAGTATTGATCTCCTTCCGGGGACCACTCCCCCCCGGGGTAGACTATACTCTCTGTCGGCTCCCGAACGTAAGGCTCTCAAAGATTATCTGTCTGTTGCTCTCGACGCCGGTACCGTAGTCCCTTCTTCCTCTCCCGCCGGAGCGGGTTTTTTTTTGTTAAGAAGAAGGACGGTACCCTGCGCCCCTGCGTGGATTATTGAGGGCTGAATGACATAACGGTTAAGAATCGTTATCCGCTTCCCCTTATGTCGTCAGCCTTCGAGATTCTGCAGGGAGCCAGGTTCTTTACTAAGTTGGACCTTCGTAACGCTTACCATCTCGTGCGCATCAGGGAGGGGGACGAGTGGAAAACAGCGTTTAACACTCCGTTAGGGCATTTTGAATACCGGGTTCTGCCGTTCGGTCTCGCTAATGCTCCAGCTGTCTTTCAGGCATTAGTGAATGATGTACTGAGAGACATGCTGAACATCTTTGTTTTCGTTTACCTTGACGATATCCTGATTTTTTTCACCGTCACTCCAGATTCATGTTCAGCACGTTCGACGTGTTCTCCAGCGCCTTTTAGAGAATTGTCTTTATGTGAAGGCTGAGAAGTGTGCTTTTCATGTCTCCTCCGTCACATTTCTCGGTTCTGTTATTTCCGCTGAAGGCATTCAGATGGATCCCGCTAAGGTCCATGCTGTCAGCGATTGGCCCGTCCCTAAGTCACGTGTCAAGCTGCAGCGCTTTCTCGGTTTCGCGAATTTCTATCGGCGTTTCATTCGTAATTTCGGTCAAGTGGCAGCTCCTCTCACAGCCCTTACATACCTTAAGGGAAGATTTTGGCAGTACCTGTATGGTTAGTGAGAAAGTCCATATTGCAAATGTACGGTCCCTTACTAGACGTCCGAAATCGTTTGTAAAATTCGCGGACGGCGTCGGGCCGAGCGGCAGGGCCGGACCTACCAGGAAGTCATCAAATTAACTTTGTCGGACATTCGGTTTCCGTTTTACAAAAATAATAAGATTTAGGTCATTTTTCCGATGTCCCGGAAATTCCCACAAGAGGGCATAAGCAATCATATTGCTATTGGACAAAACATCACGATTCACGACGGGGCCTTATCTCGAAAACTGAAAATATTTAGAAGCCGAAACTCGGTGAGCGTAGGGGCGGCATAATGGGCAGTTGGCCCCGAACAAGATGGCGTCTAGGCCTCAACGGTTTTTGAGTTATGGCCATTTATCTGGGATTAAAGGTCCAAAATGAAAATAGAGAAATTATTTTTCCACTTCACGTCAAAGTCAAGGAGCCTCCGGTGTCAATAAAAAAAGAACCAGCCATTTATCTATCGAAATCGTACAACGACACCTTGGTGATGTTCACGGATAGGTGTTTTTTTTTCAACGGTTACAGATCCAGTTGCAGGGTGTTCTTACGAATCTTTTTAAAGTGTGCTGCGGAGCTCTGCGAGATTTCTGTGATTTTCTATGATTTTCTGAAATAACACACACTCACTAAACCCTCCGTAAATAACTCAGTTCTTAACGTAAAGACTTAAAACTCAGGATTCTGTAAAGGCATACCCCAATCATGATATGAGTTTATTTATAGCTTCCTGTGCCAACCGGAAGTGCCTTTAATGGTGTCACAGTGGCAGTTTCCATGGGTTAAAAAGGTCAGATCTTTTCAAAACTTCATATGTGTGACTAGGTAACCATCATGAACTGTAAATCAGTCATTTCTCCCAACAGATGTCAAAGAAAATCTCTCACACGCACACACAGCAAGGATGGAGTGAAAAGTGCGGTTCTCAAAGACACAGAGAGCAGGCAATGGCATAAACATAATAATCTCTAGGCCGTGCCGAGTTCAACGAGATATCCCGCTTGACCGTAGCTCGCTCGGTCTAAGCGCAGCGACCATTAGAAAATTAGGCCCAAAATGAAGCCTGCCCCACAACGTCATTTGCTTTTGGGTGACAGTGAGAGAACCGTTAGGGTGAGAAGCACAATTCGACCTCAGGTACATTCCTAAGGTCCTTCCGATCCGTGCAAGCCTAACGTTGACCGTGTGGCATTAACCCTTAATAGTTAAAAGAAGGTGTTTACTTCAAAGAGTTTGCATTGACTTCTCTCCCCATAGGAATACATTGCCTTTACCCCTAAATTCAACCTGAAGTCTATATGGGTTATGAATGCCGTATGAACCTGTCTTTGATAACAGTCCATCAGGCCAGTATGAGGTCTACCTGTGTTGATTCTAAGCTTCCTGGACCAACCGGAAGTGGTTAAAATCACCCTAAAAGTGTTTTTCCATTACCTGCCTGCAGTTTGATAGACATAGTGCATTCAACCCTGTGTAAATCAGTCAATTCTTAACGTAAGGACTTAAAACTCAGGATTCTGTAAAAGCATAGCCCAGTGAGAATATGTGTTGACTTATAGCTTCCTGTGCCAACCGAAAGTGCCTTAATTGGTGTCTCAGGGGCTTTTTCGAGGGGTTAAAAAAGTCAGATCTGTCCAAAACTTCATATGTGTGATTAGGCAACCCCCATGAACTGTAAATCAGTCATTTTTCCCATAAAATTTCAAAGGAAAACTAAATCACACAGACACACAACTTGGAAGGAGGGACGTATTGGGGTTTGTAGAGACAGACAGTGCCTCCAATAGTTAGCTTTGTTCGAGCTAAAAAAGAACCGTCAGACCTAGAGTTCCGAAACTTTAGAAACCTGTTCTAGACCTCGGGTTGATAGTGCGTGGTGAGTTAGGTGGCTCTAGAAGGTTCTCGGACCGAGAAATAGCCTCGTACATTTGCAATGACTTCAATTCATTTTGACCATTACGAAAATGGTGACATTTAGAAAAGTCTCAGAGACACAAGAATAGATGCATTGAAACCGGCTCGGCCCATAGAGACGAACCCCAACGTTTCGGTCCGATAGCTCATTCAAGGACCCCATAGCAAGGCATTGAAAAAATTGGATTTTCAGCACCAATTAGGGTTTTACTCGAGCACCGAAGGACCTATCGAGCCGAAACTCGGGATTCGGGGTCGCCTCACATAGGCCTTCACATAATGTCCGACCTGGACCCGCAGCTAGAACGTAACTGTGTTTTACGTTGTTATTATGTTTTAAACTAAAGGCGCTGTGAATTATGGGCCTGCTCTGACATATATGATAGTTGGCTTCTAAATGAGTTGGAAAAAGTGGGTTTGGTGTCAATTGGTATCAGTTTGGTGTCAAAATGACATCTAATTGACTGATGGACACTGACTTGCTAGTTGACTTTTGTACATTTGCAATATGTTTAAACGGAGAGGGACCATCACCAAAATGGCATTCTGAAATCAACACAAAAAATGGCATCACCATAGTCTCCAGACTGTGCCGAGTTCAACGAGACGCCCCGCTTGACCGTAGCTCGCTCTGAGTGCAGTGACCTTGAAAAAAAGCAGAACCAAAATGAAGCCTGGCCCTCAATGTCATTTGCTTTTGGGTGACAGTGAGAGAACCGTTAGGGTGAGAAGCACAATTCGACCTCGGGTACGTTCCTAAGGTCCTCCCGATCCGTGCAAGCCTAACCTTGACCCTGTGGCATTAACCCTTAACAGTTCAAAGAAGGTGTTTACATCAAAGAGTTTGCATTGACTTCTCTCCCCATAGGAATACATTGCCTGCACCTCTAAATTCAACCTGAAGCCTATGTGGGTTATGAATGCCTTATGAACCTGTCTTCTATGACAGTCCATCAGACCACTATGAGGCCTACCTGTGTCGATTCTAAGCTTCCTGGAGCAACCGGAAGTGGTTAGATTGACCCAAAAGGAGTTTTGATGTACATAACCTTCAAAGGTGAAAATGACTGCATTCAACACTGTGTAGATCATAGATCAGTCAATTCTTAACTTAAAGACTTAAAACTCAGAATTCTGTAGGTGTTTATGTCAATCAAGACATGTGTTTACTTATAGCTTCCTTTGCCAACCGGAAGTGCCTTTAATTGGGTCACACTGTCTGTTTTGAAAGGTTAGAAAAGTCACATCTCTCCAAAACTTCATATGTGTGACCAGGTAACCCTCCTAAACTGTAAATCAGTCATTTCTCCCAGCAGATGTCAAAGAAAAGCTCTCACACGCACACACAGCAAGGATGGAGTAAAAAAGTGTGGTTCTCTAAGACACAGAGAGCAGGCAATGGCATAAACATAATCTCTAGGCCGTGCCGAGTTCAACGAGATATCCCGCTTGACCGTAGCTCGCTCGGTCTGAGCGCAGCGACCATTAGAAAAGTAGGCCCAAAATGAAGCCTGCCCCACAACGTCATTTGCTTTTGGGTGACAGTGAGAGAACCGTTAGGGTGAGAAGCACAATTCGACCTCAGGTATGTTCCTAAGGTCCTTCCGATCCGTGCAAGCCTAACGTTGACCGTGTGGCATTAACCCTTAATAGTTAAAAGAAGGTGTTTACTTCAAAGAGTTTGCATTGACTTCTCTCCCCATAGGAATACATTGCCTTTACCCCTAAATTCAACCTGAAGTCTATATGGGTTATGAATGCCATATGAACCTGTCTTTGATGACAGTCCATCAGGACAGTATGAGGTCTACCTGTGTTGATTCTAAGCTTCCTGGACCAACCGGAAGTGGTTAAAATCACCCTAAAAGTGTTTTTCCATTACCTGCCTGCAGTTTGATAGACATAGTGCATTCAACCCTGTGTAAATCAGTCAATTCTTAACGTAAGGACTTAAAACTCAGGATTCTGTAAAAGCATAGCCCAGTGAGGATATGTGTTGACTTATAGCTTCCTGTGCCAACCGGAAGTGCCTTAATTGGTGTCTCAGGGGCTGTTTCGAGGGGTTAAAAAAGTCAGATCGGTCCAAAACTTCATATGTGTGATTAGGCAACCCCCATGAACTGTAAATCAGTCATTTTACCCATAAAATTTCAAAGGAAAACTAAATCACAGACACACAACTTGGAAGGAGGGACGTATTGGGGTTTGTAGAGACAGACAGTGCCTCCAATAGTTAGCTTTGTTCGAGCTAAAAAAGAACCGTCAGACCTAGAGTTCCGAAACTTTAGAATCCTGTTCTAGACCTCAGGTTGATAGTGCGTGGTGAGTTACGTGGCTCTAGACGGTTCTCGGACCGAGAAACAGCTTCGTACATTTGCAATGACTTCAATTCATTTTGACCATTACGAAAATGGCGACATTTAGAAATGTCTCAGAGACACAAGACTAGGTGCATTGCGACCGTCTCGGCCCATATAGACAGACCCCAACGTTTCTGTCCGATAGCTCATTCAAGGACCCCGTAGCAAGTCATGGAAAAAAGTGGATTTTCAGCACCAGTTAGGTTTTGCTCGGACACCAAATGACCGATTGAGCCGAAACTTAGGATTCGGGGTCGCCTCAGCTAGGCCTACACGTAACATAAGAAATGGACCCGCAGCTAGAACGTAACTATGTGTTTTATGTTTTTTTATGGTTTGAACCAAAGGCGTTGTGAATTTTGGGCCAGCTCTGAAGTATGTGATAGTTGGCTACTAAACAGGTTGGAAAAAGTGGGTTTAGTGTCAGTTTGTATCAGTTTGGTATCAGAATGATATCTAATTGACTGATGGACGGTGACTTGCTGGTGACTCTTGTCCATTTGCAATATGTTTAAACAGTGAGGTACCATCACCAAAAGTGGCATTCTGAAATCAACCCTAACGAGCCATTGAGATGAACCAGAATCACTGCCCAGCCATCCCGAGTTCATCGGGCCAGTCAATTTCACATTCCTGCAGGATTTTTATAGCATGACAAATTCGTGATGGTACCTGCCCATTGAACCATATTGCAAATGCACAGTGACTTTGCAAAAGTGAGAAAACATAAACAAATGGACATGATGAAATCAACACAACGAGTGATGGAAATGTACAACTATCACTGCTTGGCCATCCTGTGTTCATCAGACCAGTCAATTTTGCATTTTTGAGCATGTCAAATTTCATATGGTAAATGCACATTGAAACATATTGCAAATGCACGTGCATTTGCAATATGATTCTATAGTGAAAAACATCACAAAATGGACATGATGAAGTCAATATAACAAATGATGGAAAGGAGCAACTATTTTCACTGTCAGGCCATCCCGAGTTCATCTGGCCAGTCAATTTTGCATTTCTGCAGGACTTTTGATTTCTGCAGGATTTTTGAGCATGTCAAATTTCATATAGTAATTGTCCATTGAACCATATTGCAAATGCACGTGCACTTGCAATATGATTATATAGTGAAAAAACATCACAAAATGGACATGATGAAGTCAACACAACGAGTGATGGAAAGGAACAACTATCACTGCCCGGCCATCCCGAGTTCATCAGGCCAGTCAATTTTGCATTTCTGCAGGATTTTTGAGCATGTCAAATTTCTTATGTCATTTGGCCCACAAAAAAATTCCTTATGCACAATTTAAAAAAATATATAAAAAAATATGATAATAAAATTGGACAAAAGTATATTCATACAGTTCTTACACGTGTAATTGACAAATAAATCGAAAAGAATTTCGAAAAACGGTCCAGAAAGCACTTTTTTAAGGGTGTGTGAAGTTTTTTACAAAATTTTGACATTTTTGACTTTTGACTTTTGACTTCCTATGAAATCATATTGAAATTGGACAAAACATATTCCTTATGCACATGTAAAAAAAAAATTATGATAATAAAATTGGACAAAAGTATATTCATACAGTTCTTACACATGTGTAATTGACAAAAAATCGAAAGAATTTCGAAAAACGGTCCAGAAAGCACTTTTTTATGGGTGTGTGAAGTTTTTTACAAAATTTTGACATTTTTGACTTTTGACTTTTGACTTCCTATGAAATCATATTGGAATTGGACAAAACATATTCCTTATGCGCATGTAAAAAAAAGATATATATGATAATAAAATTGGACAAAAGTGTATTCATACAGTTCTTACACATGTGTAATTGAATTGGACAAAAAAAATCGAAAGAATTTAATAAAAAAAACGGTCCAGAAAGCACTTTTTTAAGGGGTGATAAGTTTTTGACAAAAATTTCATTTTTTCAAAATTTTACTTTTGGACATTGACTTGGGTTACATTTCCAATATGGAAAACCCCGGTGGAGCGCATTCGCCCCCTGTTGAATTTTTTAAGTGTTACAACTGGCAATTGCCATATGGCATTTGCAATACACTTTGCATGAATCAACGCCGAATTGGGTGGTATTGGCCAATGTGTATATGGTTTGTCAGATGCCAATGACTTGCCAATGACTTGCCATTCATTTTTGTCCAATACAGGGGGGACTTCCCTTACTTCTGTCAAGACGTGCTTTAAGTGGTCCGTTTCCGCCCAGGGAGCTTTTGATCTCCTCAAGAAGCGTTTTACATCCGCTCCTATCCTTGTTACACCTGACGTCACTAAACAATTCATTGTCGAGGTTGACGCGTCAGAGGTGGGCGTGGGAGCCATTCTGTCCCAGCGCTCCCATTCTGACGATAAGGTCCACCCTTGGCCATATTTTTCTCATCGCCTGTCGCCGTCGGAACGTAACTATGATGTGGGAAACCGCGAACTGCTCGCCATCCGCTTAGCCCTAGGCAAATGGCGACAGTGGTTGGAGGGGGCGACCGTTCCTTTTGTCGTTTGGACTGACCATAAGAACCTTGAGTACATCCGTTCTGCCAAACGACTCAATGCGCGTCAGGCTCGTTGGGCGTTGTTTTTCGCTCGTTTCGAGTTCGTTATTTCTTATCGTCCGGGCACTAAGAACACCAAGCCTGATGCTTTATCCCGTCTCTTCAGTTCTTCTGTAGCCTCTACCGATCCCGAGGGGATTCTCCCTGAGGGGCGTGTTGTCGGGTTGACTGTCTGGGGAATTGAGAGACAGGTAAAGCAAGCACTCACTCACACTCCGTCGCCGCGCGCTTGTCCTAGGAACCTTCTTTTCGTTCCCGTTTCTACTCGTCTGGCCGTTCTTCAGTGGGCTCACTCTGCCAAGTTAGCTGGCCACCCCGGCGTTCGGGGTACGCTTGCTTCTATTCGCCAGCGTTTTTGGTGGCCTACTCAGGAGCGTGACACGCGCCGTTTCGTGGCTGCTTGTTCGGATTGCGCGCAGACTAAGTCCGGTAACTCTCCACCTGCCGGTCGTCTCAGACCGCTTTCCATTCCCTCTCGACCGTGGTCTCACATCGCCTTAGACTTTATTACCGGTCTGCCTTCGTCAGCGGGGAAGACTGTTATTCTAACGGTTGTCGATAGGTTCTCTAAGGCGGCTCATTTTATTCCCCTCGCTAAGCTTCCTTCCGCTAAAGAGACGGCACAAATCATCATTGAGAATGTGTTCAGAATTCATGGCCTTCCGTCAGACGCCGTTTCGGACAGGGGTCCGCAATTCACGTCTCAGTTTTGGAGGGAGTTTTGTCGTTTGAATGGGGCTTCCGTCAGTCTCTCTTCCGGTTTTCATCCCCAGTCTAACGGACAAGCAGAACGGGCCAATCAGACTATTGGTCGCATCTTATGCAGTCTTTCCTTTCGAAACCCTGCGTCTTGGGCAGAACAGCTCCCCTGGGCAGAATACGCTCACAACTCGCTTCCTTCGTCTGCGACCGGGCTATGTCCTTTTCAGAGTAGCCTTGGGTACCAGCCCCCTCTGTTCTCGTCCCAGCTCGCCGAGTCCAGCGTTCCCTCCGCTCAGGCTTTTGTTCAACGTTGTGAGCGCACCTGGAAGAGGGTCAGGTCTGCACTTTGCCGTTATAGGGCGCAGACTGTGAGAGCCGCTAATAAGCGTAGGACTAAGAGTCCTAGGTATTGTCGCGGTCAGAAAGTGTGGCTCTCCACTCGTAACCTTCCCCTTATGACAGCTTCTCGCAAATTGACCCCGCGGTTCATTGGTCCGTTCCGTATTTCTCAGGTTGTTAATCCTGTCGCAGTGCGACTTCTTCTTCCGCGACATCTTTGTCGCGTCCACCCAGTCTTCCATGTCTCTTGTGTCAAGCCTTTTCTTCGCGCCCCCGTTCGTCTCCCCCCCCCCGTCCTTGTCGAGGGCGCACCTATCTACAGGGTCCGGAAGATTATGGACCTGCGTCCTCGGGGACGTGGTCATCAGTATCTAGTGGATTGGGAGGGGTACGGTCCTGAGGAAAGAAGTTGGGTTCCGTCTCGGGACGTGCTGGACCGTTCGCTGATCGATGATTTCCTCCGTTGCCGCCAGGTTTCCTCCTCGAGTGCGCCAGGAGGCGCTCGGTGAGTGGGGGGGTACTGTCATGTATTGTATTGTCATGTCTTGTCCCTGTGCTTTCTCTTCTCTTTGTTTCCACCTGCTGGTCATATTAGGTTTCTCTCTCTCTCTATCCCTCTCTCTCTCTATCGTTCCGTTCCTGCTCCCAGCTGTTCCTCATTCTCCTAACGACCTTGTTTAATCTCTCACACCTGTCCCCTATTTTGCCCTCTGATTAGGTCTCTATTTCTCTCTCGGTTTCTGCCTCTGTCCTTGTCGGATTCTTGTTTGCTGTGCCTTTGTTCCGTCCTGTCGTGTTTTGCCTTTTCATCAGATGCTGCGTGTGAGCAGGTGTCTCTGTCCGCTACGGCCCGCGCCTACCCGAAGGGACCTGCAGTCTGTTGCCGCTTGTCCTGCAATTCTCCTCAACAACTAGAGGATTTATGTTTTCCCTGTTTGGACATCTCCTGTAAAGGATTGAGGATTATGTTTTCCCTGTTTGGACTTTAATAAACTCAGTTTCTGTTAAGTCGCTTTTGGGTCCTCACTCACCTGCATAACATACACAGCCTATTAATCACAAATAAAGTAAATAGGACATGACAGGAGCACTGTAAAGGTCTCCTGGCATCGGACTCAGTCACTGAACACACACACACAGATGCTTAAAGATTGTTTTGATCACGTTGACTGGGATATGTTCCGGTTTGCATCTGAGAATAGTATTGACGTATACATTGACTTGGTGACCGAGTTAATCAGGAAGTGCATAGAGGATGTTGTTCCCACCGACTATTACAACTTATCCAATCCAAAAAACGTAGATAGATGGAAAACTGAAAGCGCAAACCATTGCAAAAAAACAATGCAAGGTGACTGGGAACATTGATGTGTACAAGCAGACCAGCTGTGCAAACAGGCAAAACGACAGTACAGGGACAAAGTGGAGTCGCAATTGAACGACTCAGAAGTATGTGGCATGGACTCCAACATTGGTCATTAACATGAGGAAATATCTACCATCATAGTAAAGGACTGATAGGAGATATGATTTGGAGAATTTCAACCATGAGAGATCTTTTTAAATAATAGGAGACAAGAATTTGTCTCTTTTAATAACAGCAAACTCTTTTTAAAATAGTTTTCAACTAACATGGTCTAAAATCTTGGTTGAGGCATTTTCCACCATTTGGCACATTCCAGACAGTCATGGAAGGGATTCGGAAAGCCAGCCACCGATATCTCAAATAAAATCCAATCAAATGTTGGATGTTATTGGTAGCATACACGTATTTAGCAATGTTACTGCTCAGATGTTCCTCTTATTTTATTGATCTTGCTCCCATGAAAGCTAAAATTCTTCTTCGCAACAGGAGTTTGATGGTACCTTAATTGAGGTGGATGGACCCGTGGTAATGGTGGAGCGAAATGGTATCAAACACATGGTTTCCATGATGCCATTCCATTAGCTGCGTTCCAGCCATTATTATGAGCCGTCCTCCTTTCAGCTGCCTCCACTGATATTTAAGTGTGTTAACCCTCCGACCAAGACGGCGTCCCAAGCTGCGACCAACTGACTGGAGTGTTTACGAACATAATTAATCTCTTTCTATCACACCTCTGCTCGCTGATCATTAACATGGGGGCCCCACAAGGGTGCATGCTCAGCCCCCTCCTGTACTCCCTGTTCACCCATGACTGCTTGGCCACGCACATCTCCAACTCAATCATCAAGTTTGCAGACGACACAACGCTGATTACCTCCAATGTCGATTAGGCCTACAGGGATGAGAAGAGGGGCCTGGCGGAGTGGTGCCAGGAAAATCAAATCAAATCAAATCAAATTTATTTATATAGCCCTTCGTACATCAGCTGATATCTCAAAGTGCTGTACAGAAACCCAGCCTAAAACCCCAAACAGCAAACAATGCAGGTGTAAAAGCACGGTGGCTAGGAAAAACTCCCTAGAAAGGACAAAACCTAGGAAGAAACCTAGAGAGGAACCGGGCTATGTGGGGTGGCCAGTCCTCTTCTGGCTGTGCCGGGTAGAGATTATAACAGAACATGACCAAGATGTTCAAATGTTCATAAATGACCAGCATGGTCAAATAATAATAAGGCAGAACAGTTGAAACTGGAGCAGCAGCACAGTCAGGTGGACTGGGGACAGCAAGGAGCCATCATGTCAGGTAGTCCTGGGGCACGGTCCTAGGGCTCAGGTCCTCCGAGAGAGAGAAAGAAAGAGAGAATTAGAGAGAGCATATGTGGGGTGGCCAGTCCTCTTCTGGCTGTGCCGGGTGGAGATTATAACAGAACGTGGCCAAGATGTTCAAATGTTCATAAATGACCAGCATGGTTGAATAATAGTAAGGCAGAACAGTTGAAACTGGAGCAGGAGCATGGCCAGGTGGACTGGGGACAGCAAGGAGTCCTCATGTCAGGTAGTCCTGGGACATGGTCCTAGGGCCCAGGCCAGTTGAAACTGGAGCAGCAGCATGGCCAGGTGGACTGGGGACAGCAAGGAGTCATCATGTCAGGTAGTCCTGGGGCATGGTTCTAGGGCTCAGGTCCTCCGAGAGAGAGAAAGAAAGAGAGAAGGAGAGAATTAGAGAACGCACACTTAGATTTACACAGGACACCGAATAGGACAGGAGAAGTACTCCAGATAAACAAACTGACCCTAGCCCCCCGACACATAAACTACTGCAGCATAAATACTGGAGGCTGAGACAGGAGGGGTCAGGAGACACTGTGGCCCCATCCGAGGACACCCCGGACAGGGCCAAACAGGAAGGATATAACCCCACCCACTTTGCCAAAGCACAGCCCCCACACCACTAGAGGGAAATCTTCAACCACCAACATACCATCCTGAGACAAGGCCGAGTATAGCCCACAAAGATCTCCGACACGGTACAACCCAAGGGGGGGAACCCAGACAGGCCGACCACAACAGTGAATCAACCCACCCAGGTGACGCATCCCCCCCAGGGACGGCACGAGAGAGCCCCAGCAAGCCAGTGACTCAGCCCCCGTAACAGGGTTAGAGGCAGAGAATCCCAGTGGAAAAAGGGGAACCGGCCAGGCAGAGACAGCAAGGGCGGTTCGTTGCTCCAGAGCCTTTCCGTTCACCTTCCCACTCCTGGGCCAGACTACACTCAATCATATGACCCACTGAAGAGATGAGTCTTCAGTAAAGACTTAAAGGTTGAGACAGAGTTTGCGTCTCTGACATGGGTAGGCAGACCGTTCCATAAAAATGGAGCTCTATAGGAGAAAGCCCTGCCTCCAGCTGTTTGCTTAGAAATTCTAGGGACAATTAGGAGGCCTGCGTCTTGTGACCGTAGCGTACGTATAGGTATGTACGGCAGGACCAAATCAGAGAGGTAGGTAGGAGCAAGCCCATGTAATGCTTTGTAGGTTAGCAGTAAAACCTTGAAATCAGCCCTTGCTTTGACAGGAAGCCAGTGTAGAGAGGCTAGCACTGGAGTAATATGATCAAATTTTTTGGTTCTAGTCAGGATTCTAGCAGCCGTATTTAGCACTAACTGAAGTTTATTTAGTGCTTTATCCGGGTAGCCGGAAAATAGAGCATTGCAGTAGTCTAACCTAGAAGTGACAAAAGCATGGATTAATTTTTCTGCATCATTTTTGGACAGAAAGTTTCTGATTTTTGCAATGTTACGTAGATGGAAAAAAGCTGTCCTCGAAATGGTCTTGATATGTTCTTCAAAAGAGAGATCAGGGTCCAGAGTAACGCCGAGGTCCTTCACAGTTTTATTTGAGACGACTGTACAACCATTAAGATTAATTGTCAGATTCAACAGAAGATCTCTTTGTTTCTTGGGACCTAGAACAAGCATCTCTGTTTTGTCCGAGTTTAATAGTAGAAAGTTTGCAGCCATCCACTTCCTTATGTCTGAAACACATGCTTCTAGCGAGGGCAATTTTGGTGCTTCACCATGTTTCATTGAAATGTACAGCTGTGTGTCATCCGCATAGCAGTGAAAGTTTACATTATGTTTTCGAATAACATCCCCAAGAGGTAAAATATATAGTGAAAACAATAGTGGTCCTAAAACAGAACCTTGAGGAACACCGAAATGTACAGTTGATTTGTCAGAGGACAAACCATTCACAGAGACAAACTGATATCTTTCCGACAGATAAGACCTAAACCAGGCCAGAACATGTCCGTGTAGACCAATTTGGGTTTCCAATCTCTCCAAAAGAATGTGGTGATCGATGGTATCAAAAGCAGCACTAAGGTCTAGGAGCACGAGGACAGATGCAGAGCCTCGGTCCGATGCCATCAAAATGTCATTTACCACCTTCACAAGTGCCGTCTCAGTGCTATGATGGACTGAAACCAGACTGAAGCATTTCGTATACATTGTTTGTCTTCAGGAAGGCAGTGAGTTGCTGCGCAACAGCCTTCTCTAAAATCTTTGAGAGGAATGGAAGATTCGATATAGGCCGATAGTTTCAAAAGTAACCTCTCCCTCAAAGTAAACAAAGTGAAGGAGCTGACTCTGGACTTCAGGAGACAGCAGAGAGAACACGCCCCCCATCCACATCGACAGGGCTGCATTAGAGAGGGTAAAAAGCTTCAAGTTCCTCGAAGTACACATCACTGACAACCTGAAATGGTCCATTCACACAGATAGTGTGGTGAAGTCACAACAGCACCTCTTCAATCTCAGGAAGCTGAATAAATTTTGCTTGGCCCTTAAGACCCTAACAAGCTTCTACATTGATTGATTGATTGATTCTATACCATTGAGAGCATCCTGTTGGACTGTTCACCGACCTGGTACAGCAATTGCAGCATCCACAACCTCAGTGCTCTCCAGAGGGTGGTGAGGTCAGCCCAACGTATCACCGGGGTCACACTGCCTGCCCACCTGGACGTCTACTGCACCTGGTGCCACAGGAAGGCCAAAAAGATCATCAAGGACTTCAGCCACCCGAGCCATGGCGTATTCTCCCCGTTACAATCTAGAAGAAGGAAACAGTACAGGTGCATCAAAGCTGGGACCGAGAGACTGAAAAACAGCTTCTATCTCCAGGCCATCAGACTGTTAAATAGTCACCAAAAGTACCCTGCCCTGAACTTAGTCACTGTTACTAGCTGGCTACCACCTGGTACTCTACCCTGCACCTTAGAGACTGCTTCCAGATGTACAGTGCATTCGGGAAAGTATTCACTTTTTCAAAATGTTCCACATTTTATTCTAAAATTGATGAATTGAAAAAAAGGATCCTCATCAATCTACACACAATAACCCATAATGACAATGCAAAATCAGGTTTTTAGACATTTTTGAAAATGTATTAAAAACAGAAATAACTTATATTATACTTGAATATTATCGAACATCTCTGGAGAAACCTGAAAATAGCTGTGCAGCAACGCCCCCCATCCAGCCTGACAGAGCTTGAGAGGATCTGCAGAGAAGAATGGGAGAAACACCCCAAATATAGGCGTGCCAAGCTTGTAGCGTCAAACACAATAAGAATCGAGGCTGTAATTCCTGCCAAAAATGCTTCAACAAAGTACTGAAGAAAGGGTCTGAATACTTATATAAACGGGATATATATATATATATATATATATTTTGTTTTATAATTAATTTGGGTTATTGTTTGTAAGATTGAGATTTTATTTATTATTTTAGAATAGGGCTGTAACGTAAGAAAATGTGGAAAAAGTCAAGGGGTCTAAATATTTTACAAATATACTGAATACAGTATGTTATCCCTTGGCAGCATTATCAGAAAACACACCATTGATTTTCTCCGCTTTGCATTTTTTTATTACCAGAGGATTTTAGCTCCGCGGATAAATTATTAGACTGTATTAGTGATTTAAATACTTGGATGGCTCACAACTTCTTCCAGCTAATTCAAGACAAGACCAAGGTACTTATTGTTGGAGCCGAAGCACAGCGAGCGAATCTAGCTGCACATTTTAATTCACGGGCAATAAAGTTAAAACACAAGATAAAAAACCTGGGTGTTATTTTAGATTCTGAACTCAATTTCGAATCACACATTAGGAATGTGACCAAAATAGCTTTTTACCACCCGAGGAACATTGCAGAGGTGCGGCCATTTCTCTCAGGCTGATACAGAGAGACTCATCCATGCTTTTATTACAAGCAGGCTTGACTACTTTAATTCTCTCCTGTCTTAAATATTATTTCGGTTTTCAATCAATCCACGAATGTGCACCCCAATACATGTCAGACATGCTTTTAAGTTATGTACCCAGTAGGTCCCTCAGGTCCTCAGGCACTGGACTTTTAACTATCCCAAAGCCTAGGACCAAGAGGCATGGAAGAGGCAGCTTTTAGTTATTATGTCTCTAGCCTCTGGAATAGCCTGCCAGAGAAACTGATGGGGGCCGAAACTGTGGACATATTTAAAAGAGATCTTAAAACATCATTACTTTAAGACATGAAGGTGGGTCAATATGGACACATTTTTTTTAATTGAAAGTTTCTTAAAGTGCAGTCGCAAAACCATCAAGCTCTATGGTGAAACTGGCTCTCTTGAGGACCACCACAGGAAAGGAAGACCCAGAGTTAACTCTGCTGCAGAGGATACAGTACGTTCATTAGAGTTACCAGCCTCAGAAATTGCACCCCAAATAAATGCTTCAGAGTTCAAGGAGCAGACACATCTCAACATCAGCTGTTCAGAGGAGACTGTGTGAATCAGGAATTCATGGTTGAATTACTGCAAAGAAAACACTACTAAAGGGCACCAATAAGAAAAAGAGATTTGCTTGGGCCAAGAAACACGAGCAATGGACATTAGACCAGTGGAAATTCGTCCTTTAGTCAGGAGTTCAAATTGGAGATTTTTGGCTCCAACTGCCGTGTGGGTGAACTGATGATCTCTGCATGTGTATTTCCCACCATAAAGCATGGAGGAGGAGGTATTATGGTGCGGGGGTGCGTTGCTGGTGACAATGTCTGTGATTTAAATAGAATTCAAGGCACACTTAACCAGCATGGCTACCACAGCATTATGCAGCGATACGCTTAGTGGGACTATAATTTGTTTTTAATTTGTTTTTCAACAGGACAATTACCCAACTCCAGGCTGTGTAAGGACTATTTTACCAAGAAGGAGAGTGATGGAGTGCTGCATCACATTACCGGGCCTCCACAATCCCCCGATTAACCTTATCGTGATGGTTTGGGATGAGTCGGACCACAGAGTGAAGGAAAAACAGCCAACAAGTGCTCAGCATATGTGGGAACTCCTTGAAGACTGTTTGAAAATCATTCCAGGTGAAGCTGGTTGAGAGAATTTCAAGAGTGTGCAAAGCTGTCATCAAAGCAAAGGGTGGCTATTTGAAGAATCTCAAATATGAAATATATTTTGATTTGTTTAACCTCCCCTGCGACTTGGTCTCCCTCAAACAACGAACGTTACATGAACATAATATAATTCTCCTCAGAGGAGGAATGGGAGGACTATCCTACTAAGTGAATTACATAAAATAAAAATAATTTAGTATGTTGATGAGTTAAACAGAAGGCGCTGTGAATTTTGGGCCTGCTCTGAAATATACGATAGTTGGCTTCTAAACGAGTTGGAAAAAGTGGGTGCTGTGTCAGTTTGTATCTTTTTGGTGTGATATCTAATTGACTGATGGACGCTGACTTGCTGGCTGACTTTTGTCCATTTACAAACGCTCCACACAGCTCCACACCGCGTGGCCGCGGCCACCCTACTCTGGTGGTCCCAGCGCGCACGACCCACGTGGAGTTCCAGGTCTCCGGTAGCCTCTGGAACTGCCAATCTGCGGTCAACAAGGCAGAGTTCAACTCAGCCTATGCCTCCCTCCAGTCCCTCGACTTCTTGGCACTGACGGAAACATGAATCACCACAGACAACACTGCTACTCCTACTGCTCTCTCTTCGTCCGCCCACGTGTTCTCGCACACCCCGAGAGCGTCTGGTCAGCGGGGTGGTGGCACCGGGATCCTCATCGCTCCCAAGTGGTCATTCTCTCTTTCTCCCCTTACCCATCTGTCTATCGCCTCCTTTGAATTCCATGCTGTCACAGTTACTAGCCCTTTCAAGCTTAACATCCTTATCATTTATCGCCCTCCAGGTTCCCTCGGAGAGTTCATCAATGAGCTTGATGCCTTGATAAGCTCCTTTCCTGAGGACGGCTCACCTCTCACAGTTCTGGGCGACTTCAACCTCCCCACGTCTACCTTTGACTCTTTCCTCTCTGCCTCCTTCTTTCCACTCCTCTCCTCTTTTGACCTCACCCTCTCACCTTCCCCCCTACTCACAAGGCAGGCAATACGCTCGACCTCATCTTTACTAGATGCTGTTCTTCCACTAACCTCATTGCAACTCCCCTCCAAGTCTCCGACCACTACCTTGTATCCTTTTCCCTCTCGCTCTCATCCAACACCTCCCACACTGCCCCTACTCGGATGGTATCGCGCCGTCCCAACCTTCGCTCTCTCTCCCCCGCTACTCTCTCCTCTTCCATCCTATCATCTCTTCCCTCCGCTCAAACCTTCTCCCACCTATCTCCTGATTCTGCCTCCTCAACCCTCCTCTCCTCCCTCTCTGCATCCCTTGACTCTCTATGTCCCCTATCCTCCAGCCCGGCTCGGTCCTCCCCTCCCGCTCCGTGGCTCGATGACTCATTGCGAGCTCACAGAACAGGGCTCCGGGCAGCCGAGCGGAAATGGAGGAAAACTCGCCTCCCTGCGGACCTGGCATCCTTTCACTCCCTCCTCTCTACATTTTCCTCCTCTGTCTCTGCTGCTAAAGCCACTTTCTACCACGCTAAATTCCAAGCATCTGCCTCTAACCCTAGAAGCTCTTTGCCACCTTCTCCTCCCTCCTGAATCCTCCTCCCCTCCCCCCTCCTCCCTCTCTGCAGATGACTTCGTCAACCATTTTGAAAAGAAGATCGACGACATCCGATCCTCATTTGCTAAGTCAAACGACACCGCTGGTTCTGCTCACACTGCCCTACCCTGTGCTCTGACCTCTTTCTCCCCTCTCTCTCCAGATGAAATCTCGCGTCTTGTGACGGCCGGCCGCCCAACAACCTGCCCGCTTGACCCTATCCCCTCCTCTCTTCTCCAGACCATTTCCGGAGACCTTCTCCCTTACCTCACCTCACTCATCAACTCATCCCTGACCGCTGGCTACGTCCCTTCCGTCTTCAAGAGAGCGAGAGTTGCACCCCTTCTGAAAAAACCTACACTCGATCCCTCCGATGTCAACAATTACAGACCAGTATCCCTTCTTTCTTTTCTCTCCAAAACTCTTGAACGTGCCGTCCTTGGCCAGCTCTCCCGCTATCTCTCTCTGAATGACCTTCTTGATCCAAATCAGTCAGGTTTCAAGACTAGTCATTCAACTGAGACTGCTCTCCTCTGTATCACGGAGGCGCTCTCCGCACTGCTAAAGCTAACTCTCTCTCCTCTGCTCTCATCCTTCTAGATCTATCGGCTGCCTTCGATACTGTGAACCATCAGATCCTCCTCTCCACCCTCTCCGAGTTGGGCATCTCCGGCGCGGCCCACGCTTGGATTGCGTCCTACCTGACAGGTCGCTCCTACCAGGTGGCGTGGCGAGAATCTGTCTCCTCACCACGCGCTCTCACCACTGGTGTCCCCCAGGGCTCTGTTCTTGGCCCTCTCCTATTCTCGCTATACACCAAGTCACTTGGCTCTGTCATAACCTCACATGGTCTCTCTTATCATTGCTATGCAGACGACACACAATTAATCTTCTCCTTTCCCCCTTCTGATGACCAGGTGGCGAATCGCATCTCTGCATGTCTGGCAGACATATCAGTGTGGATGACGGATCACCACCTCAAGCTGAACCTCGGCAAGACGGAGCTGCTCTTCCTCCCGGGGAAGGACTGCCCGTTCCATGATCTCGCCATCACGGTTGACAACTCCATTGTGTCCTCCTCCCAGAGCGCTAAGAACCTTGGTGTGATCCTGGACAACACCCTGTCGTTCTCAACCAACATCAAGGCGGTGGCCCGTTCCTGTAGGTTCATGCTCTACAACATCCGCAGAGTACGACCCTGCCTCACACAGGAAGCGGCGCAGGTCCTAATCCAGGCACTTGTCATCTCCCGTTTGGATTACTGCAACTCGCTGTTGGCTGGGCTCCCTGCCTGTGCCATTAAACCCCTTCAACTCATCCAGAACGCCGCAGCCCGTCTGGTGTTCAACCTTCCCAAGTTCTCTCACGTCACCCCGCTCCTCCGTTCTCTCCACTGGCTTCCAGTTGAAGCTCGCATCCGCTACAAGACCATGGTGCTTGCCTACGGAGCTGTGAGGGGAACGGCACCTCAGTACCTCCAGGCTCTGATCAGGCCCTACACCCAAAAAGGGCACTGCGTTCATCCACCTCTGGCCTGCTCGCCTCCCTACCACTGAGGAAGTACAGCTCCCGCTCAGCCCAGTCAAAACTGTTCGCTGCCCTGGCCCCCAATGGTGGAACAAACTCCCTCACGACACCAGGACAGCGGAGTCAATCACCACCTTCCGGAGACACCTGAAACCCCACCTCTTTAAGGAATACCTAGGATAGGATAAGTAATCCCTCTCACCCCCCCCCTTAAGTTTTAGATGCACTATTGTAAAGTGACTGTTCCACTGGATGTCATAAGGTGAATGCACCAATTTGTAAGTCGCTCTGGATAAGAGCGTCTGCTAAATGACTTAAATGTAAATGTAAATGTTTAACCTCATGGGGATAGGGCTGTCTACTGCCCCTGCTGGAGTAATTGCGTGCCCATAGTAAACATTTTTTTTTTTGTCAAAAGTTGATAATATATGCAAATAAAAAATATTATTGAATAGAAAACACTCTAAAGCTTCTAAAACCGTTAAAATTATGTCTGTATGTAAAGCAGAACTCTCAGGGCAGTCATTCTCCCAAACTATCTCTTGTCATCATAAAAGTTGGCCCAACTTTGATGCGCTCATGAGAGTTTTGGCAGGCCGAAACCTTTCGGTCACGCGAAAAAACAGGTCACTTTTCTGCGCGCTCTCCTCCGGTGATGTCTTTTTTCCAAAGTTGATTAAACAATGAGTGTGTTTCTGTTCGTCCTCAGGATTGCTGCGCACCTTTATAACATGTTAAAGCTTGATTATGAATTTAGTTTGTCAAGTTTAATCGACATATAATATGTAAGTTCGATGTTTTGGTGCGCATCCACTTGACTTTTGGCTACATTTCAACCGAAATGTGTTGTGTTTGAGAACCGAAAGACACAGACTGCAAAACTAAACGCTGTTTTTGGTAAGTATAATTCCTTCCAGGTCTTCTGATGGAAGAACAGCAAAGGTAAGGGAATATTTATGTGGTAAATTTGGGTTTATGTGGACTCCAAGATAGAGGAGCCATAATGCTACTTTTTGAGCACCGACTCATAGTATAGCCTAGTGAACGAAACCTGTAACGTTAAAAATAAATGTAACACAGCGATTGCATTCAGAAGAAATGTATCTAACTATATATATGTAGAACATGCATATTTAGTCAATGTTTATGATGTGTATCCTTGTTAGCTGATGTTATCTGCCGGAGCTATCGTCATTTCTCAGGACATTTGAGTAGCATTTTTTGAACGATGCATCATTGTAAACAGAGATTTATGGATATATATAGCATATTATTGAAAAAAACATAAATGTACTGTGTAACATGTTATATTACTGTCATCTGATGAAGATTTCAAAAGGTTAGTGCATTATTTTTCTTTTAATTCTGCGTTTGTTGATTGCATATTTTTTTCAACTTGGCTATGCAAATTAGCCGTGTCTTCGGTGGTGGTTTGACGTAAATATGTGCTATGTTTTCGCCGTAAAACATTTTAGAAATCTGACTTGCTGGGTAGATAAACAAGGTGTTTATCTTTCATTTGAGCCATTGGACTTGTTAATGTGTGGAGGTTAAATATTTTTAGGAATATTTTTGCGTTCCATGCGCCACCTTCCAGCTGAACGTGGGGGGGGTTCCAAAATTGGAACCCTAGTCCCCAACAAGTCAGTGATAGACCATCACCAAATTGACATTCTGAAATCAACACCAACGAGTGATGGAGAGGAACCAGAATCACTGCCCGCCCATCCCGAGTTCATCGGGCCAGTCAATTTCGAATTCCTGCAGTATTTTTGAGCATGTCAAATTTGTAATGGTAAATGCCCATTGAAACATATGGACAGCCGTGCGCCTGGTGATTGGAATGAGGAGCACATTTTAAAAATGTTTTTTAATGCCTTTAGGGGGTGCAAGGGGTCCCACTTCTCCCTCATCATACTTGACAAATAGACCATCTAGGTTGATTCATGGCTTAACATAGTGCTATATATAATTTAGGCAGAATAAATACCATTTGGACATGGTTCACTTACTTTTGAGTTTGGAAACCGATTTCCTATGATCGTACATGGCAAATGGACAAAAACATGCTTATTGGCACTTTCAATACTTTTATATTGCATTTGGCAAGGGTTCACTGACTTTTGATTTCCTATGAAATCATATTGAAAATGGACACATCATCCTGTTTTGGCACTTTCCATACTTTCATATTCCATTTGGACATTTCTTATGGCATTTGGCAATGGTTCACTGACTTTTGACTTCGACTATTGACTTCCTATGAAATCATATTGCAAATGGACATAACATATTACTTATGGAGTTTAAAAAATATGACAAAAGTATGTTCATACAGTTCTTATACATGTATAATTGACAACAACAAAAAAAATGAAAGAATTTCAAAAAACAATTTTTTTTTCACATTTTCTAAATTTGACCCTTGTGTCTTGACTTGATGTGCATTTGAAATATGAAAATGTATTCCATCTATTGGACTTTTGCTGTGTGACACGTGGCAGTTGTCATATGACATTTGTCATAAGCTTTGAATGAAATGCCATCTATTTGAGCGGTATTGGACATCATGTATATGTTTCGTATGGTGCCAATATGTTCCCATTGAATTTTGTCCATTTCTGGGGGTTCTTCCCTTACTTTCATAAATAGCAGAAAATCCATCCTTTAGTCAACATTCATTCTGGTTATTGACTATGGTAATATCTTCTATATGAATGCAGCTGCCACTGTATTGGAGCCATTAGACACAGTTTATCATTACGCAGTGTGCTTTATTCTGGGTGATAGGTTCAGTGCACATCATATTTAAATACACAGTAGGAAAACCCCATGGCAAAATGGATAGAATTGTAGAATTACTTGTTTTATCCAGGAATTTAAAATCAACTTATTTACACCGTTAGACATTCATTCATTTTTAGTTATGTGGCCTTAAACAACGGAGATCGTAAGCGAACATGTTATCATTCAACTTAAATTCTGTAAGACCATACAATAAATATTTCATAGGGCTTTATTTCAAGTTTTACCCAAATACTGGCCTGAACTAATGGTGTCAGACCACATCAGGCCTGCAAGTCACATTATACTGGCTTGCAACGCGATGTGTAATTTCTATTGCAACCAGCCAAAGTGGGGATATCCAAAGTTTAGAGAAAAAATTAACCCGCATCCGGCATCCAAAATGAATGCCAGGGTTGGACAGATTAAGATATGAGACTACTTAAAGCATCTAAACTGGAACAATTCAAATTGTATTTGTCACATGCGCCGAATACAACAGGTGCCTTACCGTGAAATGCTTACTTAAAATCCCTTAACCAACAATGAAGTTTTAAGGAAAATGAGTTTACTAAATAAACTAAAGTAAAAAAGTAATACAAATGTGTTTTACTGCTTAAAGAATCTTGTTATATGTTAGTGTTTTTTCTAACCTGATACACACTTGTCTTGGTGTGACATACTCATTTAACTCGGCTTACAGCTAAGAGACATTTGGGTGAAACCACAGCATGTGAAATCCTGTGGGTTTACTATCTACAGAAAGTATGGAACCTTGCAGAAAGGGGTACAATATAATGTTTGTTGTTGTGAATGCAGTTAGTCCGAGGGCTAAACCGTCTATCAACGTCGTGGTATCTTAAAGTCTGCACAGACAACCAGTTACCTTTTACACACTTTCTGCTGACTGGCACGTACACAGAAAGGTGTTGTATTTTCTCTCTAACACAGAGACCTGGCTATGTTTGTTAACCTCTCTGGGAGTGGATCCCTGTTCCGCTAGCGGAACCCCTCGTCAACAGCCAGTGGAATTGCAGGGCGCCAAAATCAAACAACAGAAATCTCATAAATCAAATTTCTCAAACATACAACTATTAGGCACCATTTTAAAGATAACATGCTCATTAAACCAGCCACAGTGTCTGATTTCAAAAAGGCTTTACAGCGAAAGCTCCACAAATGATTATGTTAGGTCACCACCAAGTCACAGAAATACACAGATATTTTTCCAGCCAAAGAGAGGAGTCACAAAAAGCAGAAACATAGATAAAATGAATACTAACCTTTGATGATCTTCATCACATGACACTCATAGGACTTCATGTTACACAATACATGTACGTTTTGTTCAGATGGCACTCTTGTTACACAATACATGTTTGTTTTGTTTTATAATGTGCATATTTATATCCAAAAATCTCAGTTTACATTGGCACCTTACGTGCAGTAATGTTTTGATTCCAAAACATCCGGTGATTTTGCAGAAATACTCATAATAAACATTGATAAAAGATACAAGTGTGATTCACAGAATTAAAGATAGACTTCTCCTTAATGCAACCACTGTGTCAGATTTCATTTTTTTTAATGGAAAAAACATAATCTGAGAACAGCGCTCAGAACCCAAAACAGCCAGAGGAATATCCGCCATTTTGGAATCAACAAAGTTAGAACCAACACCATAAATATTCACTTACCTTTGATGTTCTTCATCAGAAGGTACTCCCAGGAATCCCAGTTTGACAATAAATTACAGATGTTTTCCATAAAGTTCCATCATTTATGTCCAAATAGCCACTTGTTGTTAGCATGTTAATCCAACTTCATGAGGCGCAGGCACTTCATCCAGACAAAAACTCGAAAAGTTCCGTTACAGTCCTTTAGAAACATGTCAAACGATGTATGGAATCAATCGTTAGGATGTTTTTAACATAAAACATCAATAATGTTCCAACCGGAGAATTCCTTTTTCTTCAGAAAAGCATTGGAACGAGAGGTAACTCTGTCGGGAGCGACCAGTGACTCAAAGAGGTCTCATGAGCCCCTCCTTTATAGTATAATCCTCAAACCAGTTTCTAAAGATGGTTGACATCTAGTTGAAGCCCTAGGGGGTGCAACCTCATCCATATCTCAATGTGTAGTCGGTAGGCTAAGCTTTGGAAAACTACAAACCTCAGATGTCCCACTTCCTGTTTGGATTTTTCTGAGGTTTTCACCTGCCATATGAGTTCTGTTATACTCACAGACGTCATTCAAACAGTTTAGAAACGTCAGAGTGTTTTCTATCAAATACTACTAATAATATGCATATATTAGCATCTGGGACTGAGTAGCAGGCAGTTTACTCTAGGCATGCTTTTCATCCAAAAGTGAAAATTCTGTCCCCCTATCCCAATGAAGTTATGCTTTCAACTCTGAACCATTCTTGGTGATGTTGATTGCTTCGTTATTGCAAAAATTATAATAAAGCTGTTGTTGGAAGAATTTACGGTCTCTCTCTTCCTCTAGAATTTCCCTGACACCCGTTTCCAGGAAACTAGGCATATGTTGCGGGTCACTACTTCACAGGAGAGCCGTTTGAACATCATTTTTTGTGATGGGCAGAAATGCCTACTGAAACGTGAACTTTCATATGCCTTACTAAAAAACTTGTATGCCTTCTGTAAATACGAATAAAATTGTTAAATTACGAGCTGATTTGGTTTAGCCATAGAAAAGCTGGTCAGTATGTCTAGGTAAACCTGTCTAGCGCAGATTGTTTTGAAAGGTATCATGTATTAAAACTGCATAAGTGTCGAGCTCCACTTTCTGGAGGACTGAGTTTTGAAATCAGGGAAATTCGAGTATGATAGCTAAGGAGATGGAGAAAACACCTGCCTCTGGATTACGACTTCAAACTACGGCAAACATGGCATCCGACAGGAGACGCATCCAACCATGAATTATGTATATGGGTAAGGTAGTCTAGCTAGCTACATTTTCAGATATTACACGTTAATAATTTTGACAGAAAGATACATTTTCTTGGCTAGCTATAATGATAGCTAATATTGAACCTGGTTGGTTAGCTAACATTGAAGCTGGCTGGTTATCTACCTGCAGATTCATGCAGGATAGTAACGTCATGAGTTGTGATTAGGGTTCATTGTTAACCTAGCTAGCTAAGTTAAATGGCTGGCTCGCTAGATAACGTTAGGTGTAGACATTATTATTCGTATTTCAAATCCATTTGCTTAGCTAGCTATAGCCTAATATTAGCTAGCTAGATATATGTCTGGTTTGTTCGTAAATTCAGTCTGGCCATCTACTCCAATTTCAGAGTAGTCTCGTCTGTGTGCCAAAGAGCGCAGAATAACTGATGAATTTATAAATGCTCAACACCCATTCAATTTGGCTGGTGTCAGTAGATGTCAGCAAAACAAGTGTAATTAAATTGTTGCCAGCAGCACAGTTACAGTCACCAAATCCAATCAAATCAAATGTATTTATATAGCCCTTCGTACATCAGCTGATATCTCAAAGTGCTGTACAGAAACCCAGCCTAAAACCCCAAACAGCAAGCAATGCAGGTGTAGAAGCACGGTGGCTAGGAAAAACTCCCTAGAAAGGCCAAAACCTAGGAATAAACCTAGAGAGGAACCAGGCTATGTGGGGTGGCCAGTCCTCTTCTGGCTGTGCTGGGTGGAGATTGTAACAGAACATGGCCAAGATGTTCAACTGTTCATAAATGACCAGCATGGTCAAATAATAATAATCAAAGGCAGAACAGTTGAAACTGGAGCAGCAGCACGGCCAGGTGGACTGGGGACAGCAACGAGTCATCATGTCAGGTAGTCCTGAGGCATGGGCCTAGGGCTCAGGTTCTCCGAGAGAGAGAAAGAAAGAGAGAAAGAGAGAGCATAATTAAATACAGGACTGGAGAAGTTCTCCAGAAATAACAAACTGACCCTAGCCCCCCGACACAAACTACTGCAGCATAAATATTGGAGGCTGAGACAGGAGGGGTCAGGAGACACTGTGGCTCCATCCGAGGACACCCCCGGACAGGGCCAAAGCACAGCCCCCACACCACTAGAAGGATATCTTCAACCACCAACTTACCATCCTGAGTGAGACAAGGCCGAGTATAGCCCACAAAGTTCTCCGCCACGGCACAACCCAAGGGGGGGGGAGCCAACCCAGACAGGAAGATCACATCAGTGACTCAACCCACTCAAGTGACGCACCCCTCCTAGGGACGGAATGAAAGAGCACCAGTAAGCCAGTGACTCAGCCCCTGTAATAGGGTTAGAGGCAGAGAATCCCAGTGGGAAGAGGCAGAGCAGAGATAGCAAGGGTGGTTCGTTGCTCCAGAGCCTTTCTGTTCACCTTCACACTCCTGGGCGAGACTACACTCAATCATATGACCCACTGAAGAGATAGGTCTTCAGTAAAGACTTAAAGGTTAACATGAAAACAGCCTAATCAGCTCTTCTAGGGCAAGTAAAATGGTCAGAGTGGGGTGTTAGCCAATGTTAGCCAGTTAGCTCGGATGCTTGACTGCTGTTGTGAGGCCTTAATGTACGGATCAACCTTGCTAATCGGCCAGAGCGTCCGGTGTGCAGTCTGAACGCGAAACACTCTGAAATTACGAACAGACAATCTGACAGCACAGTTGCAGTCACCAACTGGATAACATAACAGCTTAACCAGCTCTGCTAGGGCGAGTAACGTTCAGTGAGCTGTTTTCTCTCACTTAGATGTCTGGAAGTAGCTAGCAAGTTAGCTTGGGTGCTTGACTGCTGTTTGCATATTTGGATCAACCCTTAACTTAGAGATACCCCTCTATACTGCCCCCGTTGGAGAAAGTGCGTACCCATAGTAAACTGAAAATATTTTTTCCCAAAATTGCTAATATATGCATATAAAAATTATTATTGAATAGAAAACACTCTAAAGTTTCTAAAACCATTTAAATTATGTCTCTATGTAAAGCAGAACTGCCAGGGCAGCCTTTCTCCCAAACTCTCTCTTGTGAAGAGAAAAGTTGGGTCAACTTTGACATCATGGCCCCCACCCTTCCCAGGGAGCTACAGATCCAGGAACAGTCTCTATCTCTTCAGCGCGATGTCAGCTTTCAAGTGGCGTGTTCATTGTGAGAATCCCACGAGCCCTGCACTTTTGGCGGGCGAAATTGCTCGTGTCCCTCTGAAAATCATGCACTCTTTTGCGTGTGGCCGATTTGGAGAACGTCTTTTTCCATGATGCAGCATTTCAATCCGGATTGTCTGTTAGCGTTGCTCTTTGTTCTACATGCTAAAAACATCATAAAGCTCGATTTTGCACATCGTTTGACCAGTTTAATCGACATATAATATGTAAATTGGAAGTTTTGATGCGCAAGAGTGCTGGACCAGAAGTCATTTTTGACGCATTTCAACTGAAGCTGTTAGCATATGCTAATACAGGGACACACAACGTGAAACCAAATGATGTATTGGGTAAGTATGACTCCTTCTACGTTTTCTGATGGAAGAACATCAAAGGTAAGGGAATATTTATGTGGTTATTTGGGGTTTCTGTGGACTCCAAACGTAGAGGAGACATAGTGCTAATATCTGAGCGCTGACTCATAGTATAGCCCAGTGAACGATGTCTGTTAAAAATAAATGTAATACAGCGGTTGCATTAAGAAGAAGTGTATCTTTGTAAATATGTGTAGAACATGTATATTTAGTCATGTTTATTGCTTGTTATCTGACGTTATCTGTCGGAGCTATCATCATTTCTCCGGACATTTGAGAAGCATTTTTTGAAATGTCGTCATTGTAAACCGAGATTTATGGATATAAATGGCATATTATTGGAAAAAAAATTAATGTACTGTGTAACATGTAATATTACTGTCATCTGATGAAGATTTTCAAAAGGTTAGTGAATTATTTATTTATTAATCCTACTTTTAAATTTTATTTTTTCTGGGACAAAATGGCCGCCGCTTGCCTTTTGTTTCGGTGGTGATCTAATATAAATATGTGCTATGTTTTTGCCGTAAAACATTTTAGAAATCTGACTCGCTGGGTAGATAAACAAGGTGTTTATCTTTCATTTGAGCCATTGGACTTGATAATGTGTGGAGGTTAAATATTTTTATGAATATTTTTGCGTTCCATGCGCCACCTTCCAGCTGAACGTGGGGGGGAGGGAGTTCCCAGATTGGAACCCTAGTCCCCTTCTGGTTAAAGAGATGGGTGCAGCTAAAGCTTAAGTGGGTGTGAACACTGCTGAATGGGTGTAGACAAAGAAGAGCTCTACCAAAACATTCAATGGCATTTTGTCAAAAGTGAGTTTACAAGTTTATCAACTTTCAAAGCAATATTACTTTCCCATTGTTCCTCAACTGTAGTGTATGATATACCATTCTGTACCTCTGGGTCTCTACTTTTATCTAATATAAAAACATAAGACCGATTTGAGCCGGTCGGTCACAAATAACAATAATGAATCTGTATACCGTGGGTATCGGTACCGAGTCAATGTGCGGTGGTACCGGTACCGAGTCAATGTGCGGTGGTACAGGTTAGTTGAGCTGCCAGTTGAGCACTTGTGAGACGTCTGTTTCTCAAACTACACACTCTAATGTACTTGTCCTCTTGCTAAGTTGTGCACCGGGGCCTCCCACTCCTCTTTCTATTGTGGTTAGAGCTGTGTTTTCAATGTGGTGGCTAGGGTGGTTGGAGTTTGACAATTTCTAGGGCCTTCCTCTGACACCGCCTGGTATAGAGGTCCTGGATGGCATGAAACTTGGCCCCAGTGATGTACTGGGCCGTACTCACTACCCTCTGTAGTGCCTTACTGTCAAAGGCTGAGCAGTTGCAATACCAGGCAGTGATTCAATCAGTCATGGATGGTGCAGCTGTATAATTTTTGATGATCTGAGGACCCAAGACAAATCTTTTCAGTCTCCTGAGGGGGAATAGTAACATGTTCAATAAGGCTAAGTATGAGATTGGAATAGTATTGAAAAATATATGTTATTTATATTTGAGTAGCAGAAGAATAATGATTCAATCAATGTACATGCAATACATAGATATTGAAACAAATCAATCTTAAAAGGAATTTTAAATGGGCATAGGGTGAAATATGATAATGATGGCCATGGTTTTGATTCAACTCTGGTTATTGACACCAAAAATGTGGTTATTTTGTATCCCACTCCACCATAGTCCTTCTCCGCCTCTTTTCCGCCTTCGTGGCCTCTTTAACGTGGAGAACCCTCGCCGCCGAACCTCGGACTGGGGACCCAAGATACGGCTCCTGGCTGACTGCCGGCTCTGGCAGCTCCTGGCTGACTGCCGGCACTGGCAGCTCCTGGCTGACTAGCGGCTCTGGCAGCTACTGGCTGACTAGCGGCTCTGGCAGCTCCTGGCTGACTGGCGGCTCAGGCAGCTTCGGACAGACGGGCGACTCTGGCAGCTCAGGACAGACGGGCGACTTTGGCAGCTCAGGACAGACGGGCGATTCTGGCAGCTCCGGACAGACGGGCGACTCTGGCATCTCCGGACAGACGGGAGACTCTGGCAGCTCCGGACAGATGGGAGACTCTGGCAGCTCCGGACAGACGGGAGACTCTGGCAGCTCTGGACAGACGGGAGACTCTGGCAGTGCAGGGCACGAGGAAGACTCTGACAGCGCTGGACAGGCGGAGCACCTGTAGGGAGGAGATGGAGAGACAGCCTGGTGCGGGGGGCTGCCACCGGATGGCTGATGCGTGGAGTCGGCACCGGATAGACCGAACCGTGGAGGTGCACTGCAGGTCTTGAGCACCGAGCCTGTCCAACCCTAACTGGCTGAATGCTCCCCATAGCCAGGCCAGTGCAGCGAGGTGGAATAGCCCGCACTGGGCTGTGCTGGCGAACAGGGGACACCATGCATAGGGCTGGTGCCATGTACCCCGGCCCGAGGAGACGCACTGGAGACCAGATGCGATGAGACGTCTTTATGGCACCTGGCTCGATGCCCACTCTAGCCCGGCCGATACGAGGCTCTGGTATGTACCGCACCGGGCTATGCACGTGCACCGGGGACACCGTGCGCCTCACAGCATAAAACGGTGCCTGCCCGGTCCCTCTATCTCCACGGTAAGCACGGGGATTTGGCACAGTTCTCCTATCTGACTTCGCCATACTCCCCATGTTCCACCACCCAAGAAATGATTTGGGCTGCCTCTCGGGCTTCCAGCCGCACTGCCGTGCTGCCTCCTCATACCGCCGCCTCTCTGCTTTTGCTGCCTCCAACTCTGCCTTAGGGGGTCGATATTCCCCAGCCTGTGCCCAGGGTCCTTTGCAGTCCAATATCTCCTCCCAAGTCCAGTTCTCCAGGTATCACTGCCTCTCATCACCACTCTGCTTGGTCCTTTGGTGGTGACCATACTAAAACAAAGACATAATAAAATAACTAAGGTCAGAACGTGACAACGGAGTGTTAATTTAACTCCTGAATAAATACTATGCATCTTACAATGAAAAATCAAAACAAGTTAAGACTGGCCAATTTTTGCGCAGGGAAGACCCATCACTCTTTCCTATCTTTGTAGGCCTGCCTTTGCAGCTAAACAAGAGAAACATTTTTTTTGGTTCCCCTTTCATTAATCATGCAGGATTTTGACTAGGGACTTTTAAATCCACACACACGTACCTACAGACACACACACACACACACACACACACACACACACACACACACGCACACGCACACGCACACGCACACGCACACGCACACGCACACGCACACGCACACGCACACGCACACGCACACACACACACTCGCATTCACACATGTAGACACGTATGCATATACACAATCACATGCAAACAGGAAGCCATGTGTTTGTTGTTGATACCTTTCCATTTATTCTGCTCCAGCCATTACCACGTGCCCGTCCTCCACAATTAAGGTGCCACCAACCTCCAGTGGTGTGTACATAGACCAGCCCACCATTCATGTGCCTCCAGCGTCCTCTCTTCACGCAGCGATGATGTGTCTGCCCTGCTGTACAGAGAGAAAACACTCCGTTTGACTAGAAACAAACACACTACTGCTAGAGTTTCCCCTCATTGTAGGAGATCTACTCGGCACCAACACCGGAAAGAGGCCAATGTAATGAGAGTGGTGCTCAGTTATGCACACACATACACAAGTGTTTGGTTGCACTTATTTTTGGGAAATGTTAACCCTACCCCTTAACCTAACTTTAACCCCAAAAACCCTCAACCAAACCCTAACACCAAGTGAATTGTTAGGACATTGGGGACCTGAAAAGGCAGGAAAACAAGTACACAGACCACAGGAAATATGTATACTGCAGAATGGCTATCCCTTGCAATCCCCTCCATCCCCCTTTTCCCTCCAATCTACCCTGAAATGGAATATACAATACCCCCAACTCTTCGGTCGTGTGCCCAGCACTGCTTACTGCAGAGTCCATAAGAAGCTATTTCCTTCATAATTATCCATGTTGCCCCCTCCTCTCCCCAAGGATAGTGACAATTAGCTCTTGGGGGCGTTCTCTGCCATGGTACAGCACAGACCGCATAATCACATGAAGAGTGCGAAACACTCAAAACAACCTTTTACATGAGAAATCTACCATTCAGTATCAGTAAGGACAAGACAATAAAAGTATAGCACCTCCTCTGTCTGGTTCACTTTCCTCTAGTGTTTCTAGTCAAAGAGCCTATGGTCTGCTCTTGTCTGTTTGTATATCCTTGTTCTCTACTAACCCTGTGTCAACGCCACACACAGACCATTCTCAGGGGATTAAGATGGTAGAAACAAGAGCATTATATTGGAACAAGAAACAATATGCTACAGTAATCAACACAGGCAGTACCACACTCCCACTACAATGTCCCCATTGTGTCCCCATTGTGCTTTTGCAAATAACGGTCTCCACCGCAGTATACAGGCGTGGAAGACACAAAGGAGTTGTTTTAAAGACGGCACAAGCTTTTTAAAAGATTATCTTGTCCGCAAGTCATTACAGGGAGTTGATAACAGTATGTCATCACATGGTAATGTTCCAGAAATCCTGTAGCTTGCTCCCCTATGCTTTGCCTCTCTCTCCTTTCTCCTCATCCCACTCTATTTTCAGTCAGGAAGGACTGTGATGTGGTGGTAAGGGGTGGCTATGGTCCGCCGAGCACTGTGACATTCAGAATTTAAATGGCATCAGATAAGACTGGGGCCTGAATAGTTCCAACATAAACATTACCTGCAGCCACCAGCACTGCCAAGCACTGCAGATGAGTAGAAGAAGCAGCTGTGGAACAGTCATTCAGAGGAGAAAAGTCAGGGGCGCTGAGGGTGCACCACCTGAAAAAAAAAAAGTTGTGTACTGGGCCAACTACTCCTGTATTAGTGGATCAGTACAGCCATCTGCAGTGCCCCCAACCCAGCCTGAAATAAAAATGGATTAAATCTGATAAAAATTCACACAATACCTCATAATGAATGAGCAACAAAAAAAATGATATTTTTGCCAGTTTATTGAAAATGAAATACAAAATCATGGGCATTAAGATGAGCTCCCGAGTGGCGCAGCGGTCAAAGGCACTGCATCTTAGTGCAAGGGGTGTCACTACAGGCCCTGGTTCGAATCTAGGCTGAATCAGGCCGTGATTGGGAGTGCCATAGGGCGGCGCACAATTGGCCTAGCTTCATCAGGGTTTGGCCTGGGTAAGCCGTCATTGTAAATAAGAATTTGTTTTTAACTGACTTGCCTAGTTAAATAAAATAAAATATAATAATATGGAGATGGTACCCCCTTTGTTGCTATTACATCCTCCACACTTCTGGGAAGGCTTTCTACTAGATGTTGGAACATTGCTGCAGGGACTTGCTTACATTCAGGCACAAGATCATTAGTGAGGTTGGACACTAATGTTGGGCGATGGCTCGCAGTCAACGTTCCAATCCATCCCAGAGGTGTTTGATGGGGTTGAAGTCAGGGCTCTGTGCAGGCCAGTCAAGTTCTTCCACACCGATCTTGACAAACCATTTCTGTATGGACCTCTCTTTGTGCTCGAGGGCATTGTCATGCTGAAACAGAAAAGGGCCTTCCCCAAACTGTTGCCACAAAGTTGGAAGCACAGAGTTGTGTAGAAATTCATTGTATACTGTAGCGTTAAGATTTCCCTTCACTAGAACTAAGGGGCCTAGCCTGAACCAGCCCCAGACTATTATTCCTCCTCGACCAAACTTTACATTTAGCACTATGCAGTGGGGTAGGTAGCGTTCTCCTGGCATCCGCTAAATCCAGATTTGTCCGTGCGACTGCCAGATGGTGAAGTGGGATTTATCACTCCAGAGAATGCATTTTCACTGCTCCAGAGTCCAAATGCGGTGAGCTTGGCAACCGACGCTTGGCATTGGCAACCGACGCTTGGCATTGCGCATGGTGATCTTAAGCCTGTGTCTGGCTGCTCGGCCATGGAAACCCATTTCATGGAGATCCCGATTAACAGTTATTGTGCTGATATGCTTCACAATGACAGCAACTTACAGTTGACCAGGGCAGCTCTAGCAGGGCAGAAATTTGAAGATCTGACTTGTTGGAAAGTTGTCATCTTACAGTGCCACGTTTAAAGTCACTGAGCTCTTCAGTAAGGCCATTCTACTGCCAATGTTTTTTTTATGGAGAATGCATGGGTCTGTGCTCAATGTTATACACATGTCAGCAACAGGTGAGACTGAAGTAGCCTCATCCACTAATTTGAAAGGGGTGTCCACATACATTTCTATATATATTAGCACACGCTCCAGCAGGTGTATCTCACTGATCATCCCTAAAGCCTACACCTCATTTGGCCGCCTTTCGTTCCAGTACTCTGCTGCCTGTGACTGGAACGAATTGCAAAAATCGCTGAAGTTGGAGACTTTCATCTCCCTCACCAACTTCAAACATCAGCTATCTGAGCAGCTAACCGATCGCTGCAGCTGTACATAGTCTATTGGTAAATAGCCCACCCATTTTCACCTACCTCATCCCCACACTGTTTTTATTTATTTACTTTTCTGCTCTTTTGCCCACCAATATCTCTACCTGTACATGACCATCTGATCATTTATCACTCCAGTGTTAATCTGCAAAATTGTAATTATTCGCCTACCTCCTCATGCCTTTTGCACACATTGTATATAGACTCCCCTTTTTTTCTACTGTGTTGTTAATTGTTTACTCCATGTGTAACGCTGTGTTGTCTGTTCACACTGCTATGATTTATCTTGGCCAGGTCGCAGTTGCAAATGAGAACTTGTTCTCAACTAGCCTACCTGGTTAAATAAAGGTGAAATAAAAATTTAAAAAATAAATATTGTAGAAGGGGTAAGGATGCCAAAATGACACCCAAGCTGCAGAAGGAAATAAAAGGAAAAATACAAGAAATACTTAAACTCAGAGGAATAATTAATTTTCTGCAGGGGGAAGCAGGCTTAGACCTGTGTTACCTGGATAAAGCTGTCTGTCACCACCAGTAGTGAGATAATCTCCCCCTAAGAGAGGGTCCAACCATATTTTACTGCAGTACAGAGTACGCCTCAGTTGCAGAGAGCTACTTTTATATTCCTCAGCAAGTCACCACCTGAGGGCCTATTGGATCAATCACCACTTGTATAGATGATTGAACATGCTTTAACACTAGGGTATCAATCATGGTTGTTGATTAATCATCTTTGTAACACTGCATTCACCATGGTAATGGTCATGGCAGACATGAAATTGCCTTGATTTGTCTGAGAAAGTATTGAAAAAATACTGTAAATACATGATGTCTGGCACAATGACTGTATACAGCTGAGCAAATTATACTTGAATTATTGGATCTGCTAGTCTTTGTAGAAACATAGAGGCATGGAAAGGTGAATTGGGAGAGGAGGAAAAGAAGAGGAGAGGGAGGAAGGGTGTAATATTCTTACTTTTGATTTCTGGAACTGAACAAGTCTTCCAGGAAACCAACTAAGAAAAAAACAAGACCATTTCAAGGTGTTGTTTGGTGCAGGAGTGGGCTCTGTGCTTTACAGTTGTCCTCGGGCAAAGGGGGACAGCATAAAGGGAGAGAAAGAAGGAAAGAGCGAGAAAGAAAGAAAGTGAAAGAAGGACCACATCCAGGGTGGTAGAGGGATGCGAGATGGATCTAAGCAGTACTGAATAATGCTGTGGGATGGTGTACCGGGGATGTTGGGTAAATACAGGACCAGTCTGGTTGGTTGGGGGTACAGAGGAACAGAGGAGAGAATAGATTAGCTGTGGCTTAGGCCCATACCCGTTTGGCCCTACAGCATGATGTTCCAGGAGTGTATCCCAAATGGCACCCTATTACCTACAAATTGTACTACTTTGTAGAGAATAGGGTGTCATTTATATAGTGCACTATATAGGGAATTTGGGACTATGCCCAGGTGTAACGGATGGGACCATACCCAGCCACTCATTCATTAAAGCATAAAAAATAGCACACATTTAGGCAGTTTGTGTTGGCAAAAGACCTTCTGTTTTGGACTGTTTTTCTTCTTTGTTACATTTCACAAGAAAGAGGTAACAGAATGCGCATGACTGAATACATTTAGGTAAGGAGAGGAAAATAGAAAAGGGGATAGCGAGATAGAGAAGGAAACAGTACACACTTGACATTGTGTTCAGCTCTGCACTTGTCAGGAAGAGGAACAATAATTATTTCGAAATGTGTGTGGGGGGATCAATCAACTCAACTACAGCAAGATCATCTAATGAATTAATTAACATTTGTTTTGATGTACTTGGTCTATAATTAAGATTTAAAGGGCTTCCAAAAAGTATGCTATCCAGTCTGTCCATGGCAGTTTGATACAATGCTTTTCCACTCAGTTTGCCTCTCATAGTGCAACAGTGCCCTCATGTGTTCAGAAAGAGACAAACTCAAGACATACAGTGGGGCAAAAAAGTATTTAGTCAGCCACCAATTGTACAAGTTCTCCCACTTAAAAAGATGAGAGAGGCCTGTAATTTTCATCATAGGTACACTTCAACTATGACAGACAAAATGAGAAAAAAAAATCTGGAAAATCACATTATAGGATTTTTAATGAATGTATTTGCAAATTATGGTGGAAAATAAGTATTTGGTCACCTACAAACAAGCAGGATTTCTGGCTCTCACAGACCTGTAACTTCTTCTTTAAGAGGCTACTCTGCCCTCCACTCGTTACCTGTATTAATGGCACCTGTTTGAACTTGTTATCAGTATAAAAGACACCTGTCCACAACCTCAAACAGTCACACTCCAAACTCCACTATGGCCAAGACCAAAGAACTGTCAAAGCACACCAGAAACAAAATTGTAGACCTGCACCAGGCTGGGAAGACTAGGTAAGCAGCTTGGTTTGAAGAAATCAACTGTGGGAGCAATTATTAGGAAATGGAAGACATACAAGACCACTGATAATCTCCTTCGATCTGGGACTCCGCGCAAGATCTCACCCCGTGGTGTCAAAATGATAACAAGAACGGTGAGCAAAAATCCCAGAACCACACAGGGGGACCTAGTGAATGACCTGCAGAGAGCTGGGACCAAAGTAACAAAGCCTACCATCAGTAACACACTACGCCGCCTGGGACTCAAATCCTGCAGTGACAGACGTGTCCCCCTGCTTAAGCCAGTACATGTCCAGGCCCGTCTGAAGTCTGCTAGAGAGCATTTGGATGATCCAGAAGAAGATTGGGAGAATGTCATATGGTCAGATGAAACCAAAATAGAACTTTTTGGTAAAAACTAAACTTGTCGTGTTTGGAGGACAAAGAATTCTCAGTTGCATCCTAAGAACACCATACCTACTGTGAAGCATGGGGGTGGAAACATCATGCTTTGCTTCTGTTTTTCTGCAAAGGGACCAGGACAACTGAGCCGTGTAAAGGAAAGAATGAATGGGGCCATGTACTGTGAGATTTTGAGTGAAAACCTCCTTCCATCAGCAAGGGCATTGAAGATTAAACGTGGCTGGGTCTTTCAGCATGACAATGATCCCAAACACACCGCACGGGCAAAGAAGGAGTGGCTTCGTAAGAAGCATTTCAAGGTCCTGGAATGGCCTAACCAGTCTCCACACCTGAACCCAATATAAAATCTTTGGAGGGAGCTGAAAGTCCGTATTGCCCAGCAACAGCCCCAAAACCTGAAGGATCTGGAAAAGGTCTGTATGGAGGAGTAGGCCAAAATCCCTGCTGCAGTGTGTGCAAACCAGGCCAAGAACTACAGGAAACGTATTATCTCTGTAATTGCAAACACAGGTTTCTGTACCAGATATTAAGTTCTGCTTTTCTGATGTATCAAATACTTATGTCATGCATTAAAATGCAAATTAATTACTTAAAAATCATACAATGTGATTTTCTGGATTTTTGTTTTAGATTCCGTCTCTCACAGTTGAAGTGTACCTATGATAAAAAAATTACAGACATCTACATGCTTTGTAAGTAGGAAACACTGCCGATTTTGCAGGTTATCAAATACTTGTTCTCTTCCCTGTATACTTACTGTCCTCTACATGGCTTGCTATTAGAGCTGCAATTCACTGTATGGCCTGGTCTGCCTTAGAAATGGAGTGCTCGGAGTCAGGAGAGGAGAAAGGCTGCTGATTGCAGAGGATGATTGGAGAGGGAATGGTGTTGTTGTTGAGATAGGAGACTGATGGAGAGGGGGAAAAAGTGGGTATGGAGAGAGGGAGAAAGAGAGCGGGGGATTGGGGAAAAGTGCTCAGATTGGTGTAAAAATGGGACAGAGTGATGGTGAGAGGGAGAAATGGAGAGAGGGAAGGGAGAGGTGACATATCCATCCTCCATTGACAGGCAGAGTGGAGGCTGGGAGAGAGGGGGAGAGGGATAGAGTGAACAAGGGAAGAGAAGAACAGTGTTGTGTTGTAGATGTTGTGTATGAAAGACAGAATGCAGTATGTTTTGTGTGCGCACGTGTGTGTATTTTACTTTGTGTGTAAAAGACAGATTTAGTCTGAAAGAAGAATGCAGTATATTGTTTTTGTGAGTGTGTACTGTCGTGGAAATTCAGTACTGAGAGAGACTTGGTCAAACAATCTGTATTTAACCTCACTAGGGTACGGGGCACTATTTTCACTTCTGGATGAAAAGCGTTCCCAAAGTAAACTGCCTGTTACCCAGGCCCAGAAGCTAGGATATGCATATAATTGGCAGATTTGGATAGAAAAAAACAAAAGTTTCACACTGTTAAAATACTGTCGGAGTATAACAGAACCGATATGGCAGGTGAAAACCTGAGTAAAATCCATCCACAAAGTGGGATATCTTTGTGGGTGCTTTTCTCTTGCCTGCCTATACAGTATGTCAATGGTTAGGACCTAGATTGTTGACATCTAGTGGAAGCCATAAGAACTGCAGTCTTTAGAAATTGTTTCAGGCTTGTAGTCTGAAAAATGAGGGAGTAATACCACTCTGAGTCAGTGGATAGTGGTAAGTCGCCAGAGCTGTTTGCTACGCGCGACCGAGAGTGCACCTCTTTTCTTTTATATTGACGAAGCTATTGTCCGGTTGAAATATTATGACTGAAAACAACCTGAGGATTGATTATAAACATTGTTTGACATGTTTCTACGAACTTTACTGATAGTATTTAGATTTTTTTGTCTGCCTGTTGTGACTGCCTTTGAGCCATTATATTACTGAACAAAACGCGTCAACAAAACTGAGGTTTTTGGATATAAAGAGGGACTTTATCGAACAAAACCAACATTTATTGTGTAACTGGGAGTCTTATGAGTGCAACCATACAGAGATCATCAGTTAAGTGATTAGTTGTATTGCTATTTCTGACTTTTGTGTTTTTTTGCTGGGCTCTGTCCCCAGATAATCGCATGGTATGCCTTCGCCGTAAAACCTTTCTGAAATCTGACACAAAAGTTGGATTAACAAGAAGTTCATCATTAAGCCGATGTATAACACTTGTATATTTTATGAATTTGTATTATGAGTATTTCTGTTTTTGAATTTGGCGCTCTGCAATTTCACCAGATGTTGACCAGGTGGGACGGTAGCGTCCCACACCCCCTAGAGAGGTTAAACCTAATTAACTATCCAACCAAAATCCGGAATGGCATTGCTCAGTGATTCACATTGGTTTTATCACCCAAAATCAAAAACCCTCATTTTAACACACATCAACATTGGCAGAATGTACATTTATATTAACATACAATATATTAATCTCATAGTTCCAGTATTAAATTCCTTATCAGGGTTATAATTACAGATCAGTATCTCAATGCATTCTTAGCCTAAATCCCTATAAATTTAGCAGTGTAGACCTCATCAACTTGATAGCCCACAATAACCATTTCCGGCAAGTATAAATCAATTACAGGTACAGTTGACCAACCCCCGCCCATCTCCGGCACTCAATCTTCTGGCATTTCTTCATTTATCTTCTTCAGATAGCTTCACAGTTCAAAATGGATAGCCCACGATAATGTCCCAATGTCTCACCTGAAACCCACAACAACATTTTCCAACCTGTATACCAGCAAAATGAGAAGTATTGGAACGGATTTCTCTCTATGCTCACTCCACTTGGACTTCTGTTGCACTACAGAGAGAAAAGGCAGTTGATCACTTCAACTGGATGCTGTACACCGGTTGCTGACTCGGCCTCCGGTCTCTCGATAGAAGTGGTGCAGGACAGGTCCGTAGTGAATGGGATTTCTTCAGCTGGTTAGAGGGGGTTTTGAGGTCCACACCGTTTGGTCAAATTATCACTCCTATACATCTAGATACCATCTCCACCATAACCTCAAAAAGGACAGATCAGAACAATTCAGTTCATGCATCTCTGAGGAGATCCAGACAAGCATTCAAAAAAGCCAAACAAATTATCTACTGTATGACAAATTATTACTACTACTAATATTCCTAATGCAAATCTCTAAAGCACATTTCAAAGAAAAATAACATCACATTCTGCTGAAACAACTTTTCAATTGAGGTATACTCTCCTTACAACACTGTCAACCTCATCGCAGAGTCATAGGAGTAGGAAATTATCCCGATCATCCAGCAGACCCAATCTGGTGAGATTTATCAAAACAAAACAAACAAACAATGCATTAATACACTCCTTCATATCACTGAATAGATACATGCATATCACTCAAGGTGTGTAAACTTTAATCCAAAACCCTCAAAAGACTGGTAATTCCCCCATTTAGACACGACTCACAATAGTGACAAATGCGTAAACAACACCACTACTGATTTAAGAAATAAAACAAAAAAAAGTAAATAACAAAATCGAATTAGAATCACTACCATATTAACTCATAAAGAAAGTGTATCCATAACTTGATTCAAGAAATAGAAAAATAGACTAGAGACAGGACTATCCATCTTATGATCCAAACCACACAAATAGTAATTATAACCTTCTCTGTAATTATCACTAGAAATTACCTTCACTCTTCATCCAATGTCTCTCAGCATTCCAGTGAGGGCTATCAAACCACACTATAAAGTCAGGAAAGAGGTCATTCAAACCCTTCAAATAAGTGTTACTTCTATATTAGACTAACTAATTAAAAAACAGTAAAACATTTCGTATTTCCCAGGTTTCCAGTAAGTTTCCAGTACATACCTTAAGGGAACATTTCGTCAGTTGCTGTATGGTTAGTGAGAAAATCCATATTACAAATGTACGGTCCCTTACTAGACGTCCGAAATCGTTTGTAAAATTCGCGGACGGGGTCGGGCCGAGCGGCAGGGCCGGACCTACCGGGAAGTCATCAAATGAACTTTGTCGGACATTCGGTTTACGTTTTACAAAAATAATCAAGTTTTGGTCATTTTTCCGCTGTCCCGGAAAATCCCACAAGAGGGCATAAGCAATCATATTGCTATTGGACAAAACATCACGATTCACAACGGGGCCTTATCTCGAAAACGGAAAATATTTTGAAGCCGAAACTCGGTGAGCGTAGGTTTGGTATAATGGGCAGTTGGCCCCGAACAAGATGGCGTCTAGGCCTCAACGGTTTTTGAGTTATGGCCATTTATCTGGGATTAAAGGTCCAAAATGAAAATAGAGAAATTATTTTTCCACTTCACGTCAAAGTCAAGGAGCCTCCGGTGTCAATAAAAAAAGAACCAGCCATTTATCTATTGTCATTTAAGAGAAATCGTACAATGACAGATTGGTGATGTTCACAGATAGGTGTTTTTTTTTCAACGGTTACAGATGCAGTTGCAGGGTGTTCTTACGAATCTTTTTAAAGTGTGCTGCGGAGCTCTGCGAGATTTCTGTGATTTTCTATGATTTTCTGAAATAACACACACTCACTAAACCCTCCGTAAATAACTCAGTTCTTAACGTAAATACTTAAAACTCAGGATTATGTAAGTGGCTATGTCAATCAAGACATGTTTACTTATAGCTTCCTGTGCCAACCGGAAGTGCCTTTAATTGGGTCACACTGTCTGTTTTGAAAGGTTAAAAAAGTCACATCTTTCCCAAACTTCATATGTGTGACTAGGTAACCCTCATGAACTGTAAATCAGTAATTTCTCCCAACAGATGTCAAAGAAAAGCTCTCACACGCACACACAGCAAGGATGGAGCGATAAAGTGCGGTTCTCAAAGACACAGAGAGCAGGCAATGGCATAAACATAATCTCCAGGCCGTGCCGAGTTCAACGAGATATCCCGCTTGACCGTAGCTCGCTCGGTCTAAGCGCAGCGACCATTAGAAAAGTAGGCCCAAAATGAAGCCTGCCCCACAACGTCATTTGCTTTTGGGTGACACAGAGAGAACCGTTAGGTTGAGAAGCACAATTCGAACTCAGGTACGTTCCCAAGGTCCTCCCGATCCGTGCAAGCCTAACCTTGACCGTGTGGCATTAACCCTTAATAGTTAAAAGAAGGTGTTTACTTCAAAGAGTTTGCATTGACTTCTCTCCCCATAGGAATACATTGCCTTCACCCCTAAATTCAACCTGAAGCCTATATGGGTTATGAATGTCGTATGAACCTGTCTTTGATGGCAGTCCATCAGGCCACTACGAGGTCTACCTGTGTTGATTCTAAGCTTCCTGGACCAACCGGAAGTGGTTAAAATCACCCTAAAAGTGTTTATCCATACCCTGCCTGCAGTTTGATAGACATAGTGCATTCAACCCTGTGTAAATCAGTCAATTCTTAACGTAAGGACTTAAAACACAGGATTCTGTAAAAGCATACCCCAGTGAGGATATGTGTTGACTTATAGCATCCTGTACCAACCGGAAGTGCCATAATTGGTGTCTCTTGGGCTGTTTCGAGGGGTTAAAAAAGTCAGATCTTTCCAAAACTTCATATATGTGATTAGGCAACCCCCATGAACTGTAAATCAGTCATTTTTCCCCATAAAATTTCAAAGGATAACTAAATCACACACACACACAGCTTGGAAGTAGGGACCCATTGGGGTGCGTAGAGACATACCCTCCCTGCATTAGTTAACCTTGTTGGAACTTTTAAAGAACCGTCAGACCTAGAGTTCCGAAACTTTAGAATCCTGTTCTAGACCTCAGGTCGATAGTGCGTGGTGAGTTACGTGGCTCTAGAAGGTTCTAGGACCGAGAAACAGCCTCATACATTTGCAATGATTTCAATTCATTTTTGCATCACGAAAATGACGACATTTAGAAATGTCCCAGAGTCGCAAGACTAGGTGCATTGCGACCGTCTCGGCCCATATAGACAGACCCCAACGTTTCTGTCCGATAGCTCATTCAAGTACCTCGTAGCAAGTCATGGAAAAAAGTGGATTTTCAGCACCAATTAGGGTTTTGCTCGGACTCCAAATGACTGATCGAGCCGAAACTTGGGATTCGGGGTCGCCTCAGCTAGGCCTACACATAACATAAGAAATGGACCCGCAGCTAGAACGTAACTACGTGTTTTATGTTTTTTTTAATGGTTTGAACCGAAGGCGTTGTGAATTTTGGGCAAAAGTAAGAAAACATAAACAAATGGACATAATGAAATCACCATATTTTTATTTTTGGGTTACCAGTTGCACAACAATGCACGTGCATTTGCAATATGATTCTATAGTGAAAAAACACAAAATGGACATGATGAAGTCAACACCACGAGCGATGGAAAGGAGCAACTATCACTGCCAGGCCATCCTGTGTTCATCAGGCCAGTCAATTTTGCATTCCGGCAGGATTTTTATAGCATGACAAATTTGTGATGGTACCTGCCCATTGAACCATATTGCAAATGCACAGTGACTTTGCAAAAGTAAGAAAACATAAACAATTGGACATAATGAAATCACTATATTTGTATTTTTGGGTTACCAGTTGCACAACAATGCACGTGCATTTGCAATATGATTCTATAGTGAATAAACATCACCAAATGGACATGATGAAATCAACACAATGAGTGATGGAAAGGAACAACTATCACTGCCAGGCCATCCTGTGTTCATCAGGCCAGTCAATTTAGCATTTCTGCAGGATTTCTGAGCATGTCAAATTTCTTATGGCATTTGGCCCCCCAAAAAAGTGACTTTTGACTTTGACTTCCTATGAAATCATATTGAAAGTGGACAAAACATATTCCTTATGCGCATGTAAAAAAAAGATATATATGATAATAAAATTGGACAAAAGTGTATTCATACAGTTCTTACACATGTGTAATTGACAAAAAAATCAAAAGAATTTCGAAAAACGGTCCAGAAAGCACTTTTTTAAGGGTGTGTGAAGTTTGACTTTTGACTTCCTATGAAATCATATTGAAAATGGACAAAACATATTACTTATGCGCATGTAAAACAATATATATATATATGATAATAAAATTGGACAAAAGTATATTCATACAGTTCTTACACATGTGTAATTGACAAAATAATCGAAAGAATTTCGAAAAATGGTCCAGAAAGCACTTTTTTAAAGGGGTGATACGTTTTTGACAAAAAAAATCATTTTTTCAAAATTTTGCTTTTGGATGTTGACGGGTTACATTTCCAATATGAAAAACCATGGTGGAGCGGATTCGCCACCTGTTGGATTTTTAAAGTGTTACAACTGGCAATTGCCATATGGCATTTGCAATACACTTTGCATGAATCAACGCCAAATTGGGTGAAATTGGACAATGTGTATATGGTTTGTCCGATGCCAATGACATGCCATTCATTTTTGTCCAATACAGGGGGGTATTCCCTTACATGTCTTAACAAAATAATTCACATGGTCAATTAAAACTCAGAAAAGAGAACTTCTGAAAATTCCATGTGTGTGTGCCCCTATAATAAGATACCTCTGCACTGCTCAATATTCATAACCAGTAAGTTGTGTGTGTGTGTGTGGTAAACCATATGACAAAAAATGTCCAGGCCTTATTTAATTTGGTGCCTCCTTTTTACCACCGAATCCGGGTACCATTATACCTTTCAAACTGCTCAAATTTCACTAGCCCCTCTCCCAAGACCATAGCCTCAGGAAACATATGACTACCCCCCCCCCATTCTCCCGGAATAGAAAGTGTACATTTCTTTAGCATTCACTATACTAATATCATAATCATCAACCCAAAGGTTTTAATTAAGAACAAAACATGATGATAATAGTTCATGGTACTCCTTTGGGGCGGCAGGGTAGCCTAGTGGTTAGAGTGTTGGACTAGTAACCGGAAGGTTGCAAGTTCAAATCCCTGGCAGTTAACCCACTCTTCCAAGGCCGTCATTGTAAATAAGGATTTGTTCTTAACTGACTTGCCAAGTAAAATAAAATGATTAAAAAAAAATCAGTAATCATTTGGTGTGTGCTTAATTTAGCATGTGCTGCCCTTAGACAAGGCAACATGCAATATATGACTGACTGGTGTCTCTTTTCCATAACCATGTCAAATTATCCCGGTATCGTTACGAGATCCATGTCCAACAACATATGTAATTGCTGTTTCGCCTAACATTGTTCCTGTTAACCTTTTTTTAACTAGGGAAGTCTTAAGAATAAATTCTTATTTACAATGACGACCTACAGTGGGGCAAAAAAAGTATTTAGTCAGCCACCAATTGTGCAAGTTCTCCCACTTAAAAAGATGAAAGAGGCCTGTAATTGTCATCATAGGTACACTTCACCTATGACAGACAAAATGAGAAACATAACATAATTTTGTCTGTCATAGTTGAAGTGTACCTGTGACGACCCTCCCACTCTGTCTGCCGTATTCTGTCTTTGTTCTTGTTTCCTTATTAGGATGCCGGTGGGCGGAGTTGAGAGGGTCGTCAGCTACATGGGAAACACCTGGGCCAGGTGTCTCCCAGGATAAATAGACCTCTTCCACATTCATGGAAGAGACTCTCTCCATGCAGACACCTTTTGTAGATTGTTTTGTGGTTCTTGGTGGCCTTTTGTTTGTTTGCTTTGGTACCTTTCATCACCCTGCATTATCACATTCATGCATGCAAAACACTCACTTGCACTACTGATTACACACACCATTGTATATTATACTTAGTTGCTTTAGTTAATAAATACATATTTTGCTACTCCTTATCTCCACGTTGTCTCCCTTTGTTATGGGCTTTGAGCCGGTTTGTGACAAGTGAGGGCTCATCCGGGATCTTTGAACTATTGGTTTGGGACCGTGGAGGTACGTGTTTGGTTTGAATATGGTGTTTGAGTGTGATCGGCCCAGTATTGGTTGCCTTTGATGTTTGGTTTGTGTGCTGCGTTGGAGAGAGTATAATGATTAGTTTCCCGGCCTTGCCTAGCCTGGAAACTCTTGTTCTACTTTCTGTTGGGAAGTCAGTCTGAGGAGGTGAGTAAATCGGCTGTGTACCTCGGTAGGAGATTTGTGTAGGGTAGTGGAACTTGCTACCCGGAGCTATAGCCTTTTTCCCCTGATAGGCTTAGCGACGTGGTTCAATTTTGGACATGTTGGGCATGGTTAAATGTTTGATTTTTGTGTGGTGTCTGTGGACTGAGCAGTTGTTTCGGGGGCATGTCCGTGGCTTGGTGGAATTTGCCAGCATGCTGGGGAGTTCTATTTCCTTGCCAGCGGGCTACAGTGCGTAAATACCCACCGCAAATCTGCACGAAGACTAGGGTTGAGTTATTGTATGTTTTGGGGAAGCTCCGTATCATCTCTCTTCTGTGGTCCTCAGGGTGATTGTCATTTCTCAGGTTGTGGTCTGATGTGCTCAGCAGAGGGGTTGAGCAAGATTACTTACTTATGACTATGGTGTCTCATGTATACAAGTTCATTCGCTTTCCATCAGAGGACCTGTTAGAATTATGTACTTAAGAACAGCTGTTGAAGATCGCTGAACACTACAAGCTTAAATGATTGAAATTAGTGAAATTCTGTTTCGTTGGAAGTGACTATGAATCGTTGGGAGTTGTAAAAATTAAGGACCCTGATGTTCTTTTCGTTGGAGTTTGTAGCTGTTGGTCTTTTGTGCCATGTTCCTGAATGTTTACATGACTGACCATTGTTTCGGGTTTCGGGTTGTCATGTTCTATCTTTCCTGTCTGTTCCCTCCTGGTCTTGTGTTCTTCTTTCCTCTTAAATATTGCTTCCTATGCGCAAAGGTTGCTGAGGTCTGAGGAGGAGGTTGGTTGGGGCAGGTGGAGGTGTGAACACATAACCCCTCACCAATTTGGGACGCAGCGGCCTGTGTCAATTTGGGACGCAGCGGCCTGTGTCAATTTGGGACGCAGCGGCCTGTGTCAATTTGGGACGCAGCGGCCTGTGTCAATTTGGGACGCAGCGGCCTGTGTCAATTTGGGACGCAGAGGCCTGTGTCAATTTGGGACGCAGAGGCCTGTGTCAATTTGGGACGCAGAGGCCTGTGTCAATTTGGGACGCAGAGGCCTGTGTCAATTTGGGACGCAGAGGCCTGTGTCAATTTGGGACGCAGAGGCCTGTGTCAATTTGGGACGCAGAGGCCTGTGTCAATTTGGGACGCAGAGGCCTGTGTCAATTTGGGACGCGGGAGGCTGGTATGTTGTTCCGGGGTCCTTGTTGGTCCCCGGTTTTATGGGGGGGAATGTGACGACCCTCCCACTCTGTCTGCCGTATTCTGTCTTTGTTCTTGTTTCCTTATTAGGATGCCGATGGGCGGAGTTGAGAGGGTCGTCAGCTACATGGGAAACACCTGGGCCAGGTGTCTCCCAGGATAAATAGACCTCTTCCACATTCATGGAAGAGACTCTCTCCATGCAGACACCTTTTGTAGATTGTTTTGTGGTTCTTGGTGGCCTTTTGTTTGTTTGCTTTGGTACCTTTCATCACCCTGCATTATCACATTCATGCATGCAAAACACTCACTTACACTACTGATTACACACACCATTGTATATTATACTTAGTTGCTTTAGCTAATACATATTTTGCTACTCCTTATCTCCACGTTGTCTCCCTTTGTTACGGGCTTTGAGCCGGTTCGTGACAGTACCTATGATGAAAATTACAGGCCTCCCTCATCTTTTTTAAGTGGGAGAACTTGCACAATTGGTGGCTGACTAAATACCTTTTTGCCCCACTCTACCCCGCCAATCCCCGACAACGCTGGGCCCATTGTGCGCCACCCTATGGGACTCTATCACTGCCAGATGTGATTTAGCCTGGATTCAAACCAGGGACTTCAGTGATGGCTCTTACACTGAGATGCAGTGCCTTAGACCACTGTGCTACTTGGGAGCCCGAATACAGTGTTTCAATTAAGTGGAATCCACACGGTCTAAAATAAACAAACCCATAACCCCTTTCCGGTAACCTGTTGCATTAATTTAGTAAAAATATAAACCTGTTTAACCTTCAAAGTTAGTCCTGTTTTATCAGCTTAATAATTCAATACTGTTGAATTTGTATTACTAATTCCATACTCTGCTTTTTGCCATAATCAGTTTAATATCGAATTAGTTGTCAAAGTTAGCTAGCCAGCTAGTGCTATAGCTGGACTGCTCGGACGAGACGTGAACCCAGGGCATTAGTGGAAACCAAGACTGTTCTCAGGGCTGGTTTGGCATTTTTTGTAGCAGCGTTTAGAGGAATTAACGTAACAGGTTAGGAGAATTAGATTAAGGTTAGGAAAAGGTTTAGGGTTAGCTAAAATGCTTACAATTGTCTCGATGCGACTCCGAACATATCTAGCTAAATCCAGGCCTGCCCTGAGAACAGTCGTGGTTACACTAGTGCGATGTTGCTAACCCGGGAGCCTTGCTAGCTAGCAACTAACTTTACATGGTATACAAAACAGATACAATTTCAATATAAACCATCTGGCTTGAATTCAATTTTGAATATGGTTTAGATATGGCTGAAAACAAAAATATATTGAGCGTCAACGTTGTCAAGATATAACATTAGCTAGCTAGCTAAAAACTTGTGTAGCTCGCTAGCTATCCAACTATTGTTGCTAAGATATGAGAGTGGCTAGGTTTCAGCTCGGTACCTAGAACAGAACTCCAATGTGGACATGCTGCATTTCCTACTTTGAATGAGACTAATGGTCTGAATCGTAGTTGTCAATCTTTTTCTGTTTCTCCTTCAACAAAAATGAAATGTAATTATACGGAATAAAAAATATAAATACAATATGTAAAGTTTTAGGTTCCAAGATCTCGGAAATGTTCTATATGCACAAAAATCTTATTTCTCTCAAATTTAGTTTCCATCCCTGTTAGTGAACAATTCTCCTTTGCCAAGATAATCCATCCACCTGATAGTTGTGGCATAGCAAGAAGCAGATTACACAGATGCACCTTGTGCGGGGGACCATTAAAGGCCACTCTAAAATGTGCAGTTTTGGAGAGTATTTCTGTCAATAATAAAGCCCTTTTGTGTGGAAACTTATTCTGATTGGCTGAGGCTGGCTTCCCAGTGGGTGGGCCTGGCTGGCTGCGACCCCTGCCCAGTCATGTGAAATCCATAGATTGGGGCCTAATTAATTTATTTAAATTGACTGATTTCCATATGAACTGTAACTCAGCAAATTGTTGCATGTTGTGTTTTTTCTGTGTTTTTGTTCAGTATAGTTATCTTTCCCTCTTTGTTTGCTGTAAAATATAGAACATATTAGTTTTATTTAAACCAACAACACCTTTCTCGAAGATTCAAGCAGAAGGAAGTGGTCATAATGAAGCTTTTTCTGTGATCTGACTGTCACTGACAACTTTGGAGTTTGAAGAGGCAACTCTGGGATGCTGTCCTTCTAGGCAGCGTTCATCTCTAGAGTGTCTGTTTTTTTGCCCATCTTAATCTTTTCTTTGTATTGCCCAGTCTGAGATCCCGGAGTCAACTCTTCACTATTGACATTGAGACTGGTGTTTTGTGGGTACTATTTAATGAAGCTGCCAGTTGAGGATTTGTGAGGAGTCTAGTTTCTCAAACTAGACACTCCTATGTACTTGTCCTCTTGCTCAGTTGTGCACAGGGGCCTCCCACTCCACTTTCTATTCTGTTTAGAGCCAGTTTGTGCTATTCTGTGAAGGGAGTAGTACACAGCGTTGTATGAGATTCAGTTTCTTGGCAATTTCTCGCTTGGAATAGCCTTCATTTCTGAGAACAAGAATAGACTGACGAGTTTCAGAAGGTCTTTGTTTCTGGCCATTTTGAGCCTGTAATCGAACCCACAAATGCTGATGCTCCAGATACTCAACTAGTCTAAAGAAGGCCAGTTTGAGCTGTGCTAACATAATTGCAAAATGGTTTCCACTTGATCATTTTTAAAATGCTTTTCTCTCAAAAACAAGGACATTTCTAAGAGATCCCAAACTTTTGATGGTGGTGTATTGTTTTTAAATCACAAGAATACTGTTGAATCTATCGTGGCACCATCTGATGATCATTTAGGGAATGGAGTTCTCAGCTGAGGTGTCAAATTTTGTTCAGGAATATGGAGTATTGACGGAAAAAAGAGTGGGAAAACTCACTTTAACATGCATTGGCTAATCAAAACTGTGTATATATATATACACTGAGTGTACAAAACATTATTACAACACCTGCTCTTTCCATGACAGACCGACCAGGTGAATCCAGGTAAAAGCCATGATCCCCTATTGATGTCATCTGTTTAATCCACTTTAATCAGTGGAGAAAGGTTAAGGAGGAATTTTAAGCCCTGAGACAATTGAGGCAAGGATTGTGTGTGTGCCATTCAGAGGGTGAATAGGCACGACAAAATATTTTAGTGCATTTGAAAGGGGTATGGTGCCAGGCGCACCGGTTTGTGTCAAGAACTGTAACGCTGCTGGGGTTTTTCACGCTCAACAGTTTCCCATGTGTATCAAGAATGGTCCACCACCCAAAGAACATCCAGTCAACCTGACATAACTGTGGGAAGCATGGGCCAGCATCCCTGTGGAACGCTTTCAACACCCTGTACAGTCCATGCTCCAATGAATTGGGGCTGTTCTGAGGGCAAAAGAAGCGAGAGAAACTCAATATTAAGGAGATCTTAATGTTTGGTATGCTCAGTGTATTTTAATGGTTTGGCCATAAAACTTAAACATGCTAAAATAGGTTTTGAAGTTGCAGGTATCTTGTTGTATGCTGATGACGTAGTTATCCTTGCTGAGAGAGAAGATGACCTCCAGAATATTTTGAATATTGTTAATTTATGGTGTACTAACGATAAATAAAGAGGGTATGGTGCCAGGCGCAACCCAGATGGTTACTGAACTTATTCCCAGCTGTCTTATTTCCTGTGTGTGTCCAGTCGTTGACTATGCTGCTGGGGTATGGGGATCTACAGTGCCTTCGGAAAGTATTCAGACCCCTTGAATTATTTCAGCATTTTGTTACGTTACAGCCTTATTCTAAAATGTATTAAATAATTTTCCCCCTCATCAATCTACACACAATGACAATCTAACATAATGACAAAGCAAAAACAGGTTTTTCGAAAAACTATTTGTTTTATTAAAAATAAAAATGAATATATTACATCTACATAAGTATTCAGACTCTTTAATCAGTACTTTGTTGAAGCACCTTTCACAGTGTAACGTCTCTCGTGGCTTGAAGGAGACCAAGGTGCAGTTCTGTCAGGCAACAAAACAGCTAAACAGAAAATAACTCTCCACAAAACCCAAACGGAAAATCACAATCGGGACAATTGTATATGATCCCCAATCAGAGACAACGATAGACAGCTGCCTCTGATTGGGAACCACACTTGGCAAAAACAATAAAGAAATAGAAAACAGATTCTCCCACCCGAGTCACACCCTGACCTAACCAAATATAGAGAATAAATAAGGATCTCTAAGGTCAGAGCGTTACAGACAGCGATTACAGCCACTCGTCTGCTTGGGTATGACACTACAAGCTTGGCATATTTGTTTGTTGTAGTGGGGATAGTAACATTAGTAATCTCCCCATTTTTTGTTTTACATTTTTATGTTTAGCTCACTTAATATAATTTAAAAGTATGCATTAAGTGTCTGTCATAGAATAAACATGGCAAAAATGATTGTAGACATTAATAAATGGTGGGGGTGTGTTTGATGGAGGCACGGTGGCATCAACACAGTACCTCCTATCAGTCATCTAGTGTATAAATCATTGATTTGGTATCCACAGTACTCCACCAATTATGCATTTTTTTCAACTCAATACTAGTCCCTCCATTTACTTTTTGTGGGGAATTTCACTAATTTAAGCTTTAAAACTGCAAAGTTTTCTCTCTGCCTCATGGCAAAATGTGTAGAATTGCAGGATATTAGCTGCTACACAGAGTTCTTCCAGCCATGCACTGTAGACCTCATAGTAAAACTCCTTTTATGCTATTTTTATTGCACTCAAATTATGTTCTGATAATGAGGGTCCCTGATGAATTTACTATCACAAGGAGTCCCAAAAAGTTTGAAAACCCCTGATCTAGGTTGAATATGACTGAGTTTCAGTATAAGAAATAATTTGATACATGCCTTCAATTGATGCCTGCCTCTACCGCACTGTTCTCAACACCGGGGGGGGGGGGGGGGGGTTCGTGCTCATTTAATTCTGTGATGTCGGACCGGATCTGGGCTCGGGCTTCAGATCTGGGCTCAGGCTTCAGGCCTGATGAGAACTCTGGGCAGGGCGGACTTGATCCTAGATCAGCACTCCTATTCTTAGACGTGTTGTAAATCTGGTCGTTGGTCGCCTCTCTCCTTCTCTGTAGGGATTACATTGAAAAACATTTGATTAAGGGCCAGTTTCAGAACGCTAGGTCTGACGGTTCTTTTTTAGCTCGAACAAAGGTTACTATTGCAGGCACTGTCTGTCTCTACGCACCACACTTTGTCCCTCTGTCCTAGCTGTGTGTGTGTGTGTTTTTCTTTCACATTTCATGGGAGAAATAACTGATTTACAGTTCATGGAGGTTGCCTAATCACACATATGAAGTTTTGAAAAGATCTGACCTTTTTAACCTTTCGTAACAGCCACTATGACACCATTTAAGCCACTTCCGGTTGGCACAGGAAGCTATACGTAAACACATATCCTGATTGGGGTATGCCTTTACAGAATACTGAGTTTTAAGTGTTTACGTTAAGAACTGACCGATTTACACAGGATTGAATGCATTATTTATCACAAACTGCTGGTTGAGTATGGAAAAACACTTTTAGGGTGTTTTTAACCACTTCCGGTTGCTTCAGGAAGCTTGGAATCGACACATGTAGACCTCATAGTGAAGACAGGTTCATAAGGCATTCATAACCCACATAGGCTTCAGGTTGACTTTAGAGGAGCAGGCAATGTATTTCTATGGGGAGAGATGTCATTGTAATCTGTGAGATAAAAAACAACTGATTAACTGTTAAGGGTTAATGCCATGCGGTCAAGGTTAGGCTTGCACAGATCGGGAGGATCTCAGGAACGTACCCGAGGTCGAATTGTGCTTCTCACCCTAATGGTTCTCTCACTGTCACCCAAAAGCAAATGACATTTAGGGCCAGGCTTCATTTTGGGCCTAATTCTTCATGGTCGCTGCACTCAGAGCGAGCTACGGTCAAGCGTGGCATCGGCATGACCTTGAGAATATGGAAATGCCATTGCAGGCTCTGTGTGTTTTTAAGCACCGCACTTTGTCACTCCATCCTTGCTGTGTGTGTGTGTGTGTGTGTGTGTGTGTGTGTGTGTGTGTGTGTGTGTGTGTGTGTGTGTGTGTGTGTGTGTGTGTGTGTGTGTGTGTGTGTGTGTGTGTGTGTGTGTGTGTGTGTGTGTGTGAGAGAGAGAGCTTGCCTAATCACACATATGAAGTTTTGAAAAGATCTGACCTTTTTAACCCTTCGAAACAGCATCTATGGCACCATTTTAAGGCACTTCCGGTTTACACAGGAAGCTTAAAGTGAACACATATCCTCCTTGGAGTAGGCAATTATAGAATTTTGAGTTTTAAGTCTTTACGTTAAGAACTGACTTATTTACGGAGGGTTTAGTGAGTGTGTGTTATTTCAGAAAATCACAGAAATCTCACAGAGCTCCGAAGCACACTTTAAAAATATTAGTATGAACACGGTGCAACTGGATCTGGATCTGTAACTGTTTTTTGTTTTTGTTTTTTTACTATTTTTGAACATCACCAATTTGACATTGTACGATTTCTCTTAAATGACGATAGATAAATGGCTGTTTCTTTTTTTATTGACACCGTAGGTTCCTTTACTTTGACGTGAAGTGGAAAAATTATTGCTCTATTTTCATTTTGGACCTTTAAACCCAGAAAAATGCCCATAACTCAAAAACCATTGAGGCCTAGACGCCATCTTGTTCGGGGCCAACTGCCCATTATGCCAAACCCATGCTCACCAAGTTTCGTCTTCAAAGTCTTTTCCCTTTAGGAGATAAGGACATGTCGTGATTCGTGATGTTTTGTTACATTTGGAATATGATTCCATTCGCCCTCTTGTGGGATTTACAGGGACAGCAGAAAAATGACAAATATTTTATAAAGCAGAAACCGAATGTCCGAGAGAGTTTGTTTGATGACTTCCTGGTAGATCCGGCCCTGCCGCACGCCCGACGCCGTCCGCAAATTTTACAAACGTTTTCGGACGTCTAGTAATGGACCATACATTTGCAATATGGACTTTCTCACTAACCATATGGCAAGTGTCAAAATGTTCCCTTAAGGTATGTTATGAACACTCCAGAGTCATCCTCTTGGAATATTTCTGGAAGACATCTGTGGACAACGATCGGTGTTCACATCACATGGTTGCTACAGAAAAACATTACAAACAACTAAATATCTGTGTAAGGGTATCACTGATCTTAAAATGTATTATTTCAGTCAATGAATTTGCTTTACATTTGGCTTACTGATTTAATTTATATAGCTGGCTGTACTAATTCAGAATGTCAGCTGTCTCCTGTCCATTTCTTCCAGTCTTTCCCTGCTTCTCTCTGGATATGTAACAATCTCTTTACATCTCAATGCAAAGGTCCTACACATGCTGCTGTTGACCCATCCAACTTGATAAGTCAATCTTGTCTTGGTCCGTTTCCTCCAACTCCTCCACAAGGAAAACCCTCAACCTTTCCAGACATTCTTCAGTTTCACCTTGTGGAAGCTGTGGGAGAAAGTTTACTTCTGCTCGTCGAGGTCACTTTATCTTTCAATGTGGCGAGTTGCCATCTGGGCTACTTTCACTTCTTTTGCCACTGTTAACTTTCACTTCTGGAAACCATGACTTGCTGAGTTTGCATCTAAAATTGGCCATTTTGAACACCAAGCTGTCTCTCCATCCATCACAGCCACTTTGGAGCCAGACTCCTCCAGGCAAGGATGTTTTTTTAACAAATGCTTCAGTGCACTTCACAAGCATTTCGCTACACTCACATTTAACATCTGCTAACCAGGTGTATGTGACAAATAAAATTTGATTTGATTTGATTTGATTCAGTGACACTTAATCTCCCAAGATCTCTCATCCTCTGGTACCTCGGAGCCAATTATTGCAGGAAGAAGCCTAAGAAATGTAAGATTTGTGGCCATTGCCTCCAGTCATTTTTCTTTTTACATAGCTCTTAGGCATAGGCTGAGGTCGATCAACTTTGTCACTGTTCTCATAAGGTAACAAGCAATGCTCAATTGTTCCAATGAGAAACACTTCTTTCTTATCAAATTTTGTAGACACAGAGACAACTCTACTGGAAATCATGAAGGATATCTGGAGGAAATCCACTTGTATGAAAATACTGTAGTGGCTGTGACAAAACACAAGCACTAAACACAACCACTCTTCATGCCATAGTCCTCTGCACTATTCCGTTGCATTTACAACCCAATTTGGATTTCCTGTAATGGACATACACAAAATAGTCCAAATTTGTGAAGTGAAATGAAAAAAAAACAGAAAGGTCGTGGATGCATATGTTTTCACCCCCTTTGCCATGAAGACCCTAATTAAGATCAGCTGCAACCAATTACCTTCAGAGGTCACATAATTAGTCAAATAAATGACACGTGTCCAATCTAAGTGTCAAATGATCTGTATATATATATATATATACATGATCTTAGTATATATACACCTGTTCTGAAAGGCCCCAGACTCTGCAACACCACTAAGCAAGGGGACTCAGCAAGCAAGTGGCACCATGAAGACCAAGGAGATCTCCAAACAGGTTAGGGACAAAGTTGTGGAGAAGTATGGATCAGGGTTGGGTTCTAAAAAATATCATAATCTTTGAACATCCCACGGAGCACCGTTAAATCCATTATTAAAAAATGGAAAGAATATGGCACCACAACAAACCTGCCAAGAGAGGGCCACCCACCAAAACTCACGGACCAGGCAAAGAGGGATTTAATCAGAGAGGCAACAAACAGACAAAAGATAACCTTGAAGGAGCTTACAAAGCTCCACAGCGGAGATTGGAGTATCTTTCCAAATAACCACTTTAAGCCGTACACTCCACAGAACTGGGCTTTATGGAAGAGTGTCCAGAAAAAAAGCCATTGCTTAAAGAAAAAAATAAGCAAACACATTTGGTGTTCGCCAAAAGGCATGTGAGAGACTCCCCAAACATATGGAAGATAGTTCTCTTGGAAAATGCTATGTCTGGCGCAAACCCAACACCTCTCACCACCCGAGAACAACATCCCCACAGTGAAGCATGGTGGTGGCAGCATCATTCTGTGGGGATGTTTTTCATCTGCAGGGACTGGGAAACTGGTCAGAATTCAATGAATGATGGATGGCACTAAATATAGGGAAATTCTTGAGGGAACCTGTTTCAGTCTTCCAGAGATTTGAGACTGGGACTGAGGTTCACCTCCAGCTAGACAATGACCCTAAACATACTGTTAAAACAACACTTGAGTGGTTTAAGGGGAAACATTTAAATGTCTTGGAATGGCCAAGTCAAATCCCAGACCTCAATTCAGTTGAGAATCTATGGTATGACCTAAAGATTGCTGTACACCAGCGATAACCTTGAACTTGAAGGAACTGGTGCAGTTTTGCCTTGAGGAATGGGCAAAAATCCCAGTGACTAGATGTGCCAAGCTTATAGAGACATACCCCAAGAGACTTGCAGCTGTAATTTCTGCAAAAGGTAGCTCTACAAAGTATTGACTTTGGCGGGGGTGAATAGTTATGCACACTCAAAAGTTATTTTTGTGTCTTATTTCTTGTTTGTTTCACAATAAAAATATCTTGCATCTTCAAAGTGTTGTGTAAATCAAATGATACAAACCCCCCCCCCAAAAGAAATGTTAATTCCAGTTTGTAAGGCAACGAAATAGGAAAAGGGCAGTGAATACTTTCGCAAGCCACTGTACCTGCCCTGCCTCGCTCACTACTCATGCCACTTACACAAATACTTCTGACACAGTATACTTACACCCATTCCATAACACACTGCAAAAAAATCCTACATTTTACACTTGACAAATCTAAGAGACCACATTCATGAGAATGTTGTCATGTTTATTGGGAACACCCCAAATAAGAGGGCAGCTGTACTGATGTAGAACAACACAACACACACACACACCTTCACTGAGAACAGAGATTAACACACACAAGTATCCTTCAGTTCTACCTTCTCATCTGACAGTGAGTCCATTGAAAAATATTATAACATATCTGACAAGAACAAATTCTATTTCAAATGTGGACATGCAGTATACAATTGTTCAGTTGCAAATTATATAGTATAATATATTGTAATAATATTCAGTGCCTTTGAAAAGTATTCAGACCCCTTGACTTTTTCCAAATCTTCACACAATACCCCATAATGACAAAGTGAAAACAGGTTTTAGATGTATTTTGTCAAATTTATTATAAACAAAAAACAGAAATACCTTATTTACATAAGTATTCAGACCCTTTGCTATGAGCCTCAGCTTTGAACTCAGGTGCATTGATCATCCTTGAGATGTTTCTACAACTTGATTGGAGTCCACCTGTGGCAAATTCAATTGATTGGACATGATTTGGAAAGGCACACACCTGTCTATATGAGGTCCTTCAGTTGACAGTGCATGTCAGATTAAAAATCAAGCCCTGAGGTTGAAGGAATTGTCTGTAGAGCGCAGAACAGGATTGTGTTGAGGCCAAGATCTGGGGAAGGATAACAAAACATTTCTGCAGCATTGAAGGTCCCCAAGAACACAGTGGCCTCCATCATTCTTAAATGGAAGAAGTTTTGAACCACCAAGACACTTCCTAGAGCTGGCCGTCCCGGCCAAACTGAGCAATCGGGGAAAAATGGCCTTGGTCAGGGACAACAACCCTAAGCACACAGCCAAGACAAAGCAGGAGTGAGTGTCTTTGGGACAAGTCTCTGAATGTCGTTAAGTGGCCCAGCCAGAGCACGGACTTGAACCTGTTCGAACAGCTCTGGAGAGACCTGAAAATAGCTGTGCAACAACGCTCCCCATCCAACCTGACAGAGCTTGAGAGGATCTGCAGAGAAGAATGGGAGAAAATCCCCAAATACTGGTGTGCTAAGCTTGTAGTGTCATACCAAAGAAGACTTGAGGCTGTAATTGCTGTAAAGGGTCTGAAGAGTTATGTAAATGTGATATTTCCGTTATGGGGTATTGTGTGTAGATTGATGAGGGGAAAAAAAGATTTAAACATTTTTAGAATAAGGCTGTAACGAAACAAAATGTGTAAAAATTCAAGGGCTTTGAATACTTTCTGAAGGCACTGTTTATTATTAAATCACCAAGTATAGTTTCTATTAACATCCTAAAACTTTGGGGTTTCTCTCCGTTTTCAAAATGGCAGCTTGTTGATGTTGTAACACTAAAAGCTTCCTTAGCCACAAATGGAAGGTCTGTAGAGTCCCACTTATAAACAAAAGAAGTGCACATGAGCATATTTTTCACACATCGGCAGATGGTCCATTGTTGCACATAAAGTATATAAACAGGAAAACACATTTTCAGAGTGCTCTCAAGGCCAGACATGCTTATCCATATACAATAGTATTTTCATGCCATGGTCAATAATTATACTTTTTTCCACATAGATGGCTATTCAACGTCAGTTTGGTTACCTTTTCAAAATGAAAATGATTTTTTTTAAATACAAAATTCAGATTAGAAGTAATTTATAAATAAAATGTTTGTGAAACGAAGCAAACATAATGCTACTCTCATTAACAGCAATTCCACCCTTGAATATTTATCCACAATCACCACTTTCAGTTACCTACTTTTTTCCAACTTGATATATATATTTTCAAGCCACAGACTTTTTTGCTGCAAATAATAAATGTTACATTAAGAAAATAAGTTGCAGTACTTTGTGGCTCCAACAGGCAGTCCATAGTCCATACATCACTTTAACAATCCAAACACATTTCTGATATGTCATGACAATGCTCCCAGCAGCATCAACAAATTGTAACTTGTGACTAAAATGCTTTAGGTCTTAAAAGTCCTCAATCAAGGATACTCATACCTGCAAAAACTTTCAATGCAATCAGTGGTGCAAAGACAAACTTGATGTTTCAGAAAGGTTCTAGACTGTTGTGCATTAGCTGGGTCAACATCTAGCATGGCTGATGACTAGCATCAAGACGTGCTCAGATCTCCACATGGATTGGCTGATGGTGTCCACTGTTTAGCACCTATACACAGTCCTATCCATCATGGGACTCAAGGATAGGCTCATGCCTAAATTGGTTAGCTTTGTGTTGTAATGTTATTGGACAAAAAGCATAGTCCAAGTCCAACATGCTGGTGGACTCTTTCAACACACACAATCTGGCACACAGGCTCACCGTGCCTTGCAAACAAATTCATCCCCCTTGGTGTTTTTCCTATTTTGTTGTATTACACCCTGTATTTAAATGTATTTTTATTTGGATTGAATGTAATGGACATACATAAAATAGTCCAAATTGGTGATGTGAAATTAAAAAGATAATAAAACAAATTTAAAAAGTGGTGCATGCATATATATTCAACCCCTTTGCTATGAAGCCCCTAAATAAGATCTGGTGCCATCAATTGCCTTCAGAAGACACATAATTAGTTGAATAAAGTCCACCTTGTGTGCAATCTAAGTGTCACATGATCTGTCACATGATCTCAGTATACATACACTTGTTCTGAAAGGCCCCAGAGTCTGCAACACCACTAAGCAAGGGACACCACCAAGACCAAGGAGCTCTCCAAACAGGTCATCGACAAAGTTGTGGAGAAGTATAGATCAGGGTTGGGTTAGAAAAACATATCCGAAACTTTTAACATCCCACAGAGCAGCATTAAATCCTTTATTAGAAAATGGAAAGAAAATGGCACCACAACAAACCTGCCAAGAGAGGGCCGCACACCAAAACTCACGGACCAGGCAAGGAGGGATTGAACCAGAGAGGCAACAAAGAGACAAAAGATAACCCTGAAGAAGCTACAAAGCTCCACAGCGGAGATTAGAGTATTTTTCCATAGAACAAATTTAAGCCGTACACTCCACAGAACTGGGCTTTACGGAATCATGCCCAGAAATAAGCCAGGGAAAGAGGGAGATATTACTAAGTGAGAGAGCGTGCAGGAAAGGGAGCAGGTAGAGATGGAGGGAGAGAGAGAGAGACAAAGAAAAGTGAGAAGTGTCATGGAGGGATGAAATATGACATGAGAACAATTTGTGAAAAATAGAGCAACTGGATGTTAATTAAGAAACACAGACAGAATGGGAGGAATTGAGAAAAGAGAAAGAAACGGAACTGGGAATAAGATTAGCTTTGTCATCAAAAGGTGCTTCTCGCCATGAATGTAAAGCTCGTTATCAATAAACATCACAATAAGGTGTTGAGTGTTCGATTTGCCTGCTGGGGAGCAAGGAGACCCACAGCTCCACTAAAACCATTGACAACTGCATGTTGTTTTCAAGGGATTGTTAAATAAATGTTAACTATTTGATTGTAATATCATCACCTCCTGAAAAGCAAATATCAAATCACTCCATTCAGAACAATTGTGCACATTTAGTTTATCATTAGCTATAAACCTACAGCAAGTACCTGCATGCTTTTCATGATCATTAAACATAAATTGATCATGTAATTTTAAATACACTACATGACCAAAAGTACTTGGACAACTGCTCGTCGAACATCTCATTCCAAAATCCTGGCCATTAAGTTGGGCTAGTCCCCCTTTTGCTGCTTTTACAGCCTTCACTCTTCTGGAAAAGCTTTCTACTTGATGTTGGAACATTGCTGTGGGAACTTGCTTCCATATTCAGCCACAAGAGTATTAGACCATTATTCCTCATCCACCAAACTTTACAGTTGAAACTATGCATTCGGGCAGGTATCGTCCTCCTGGCATCTGCCGAACCCACATTCGACCGTCAAACTTCAGTTTGGAACTCAGTAGTGAGTGTTGCGACAGAGAACAGATGATTTTTACTCGCTTCAGCAATTGGTGGTCCCATTCAGTGAGCTTGTGTGGCCTACCACTTTCGTGGCTGAGCCATTGTTGCTCCTAGTCGTTTCCACTTCACAAATTGAAAACCCTAGTCATTGGCGATTCCATTACCTGCAGTATTAGACTTAAAACGAATCAGTTGATCGGGGCAGCTCTAGCAGGGCAGAAATTTGACAAACTGACTTTTTGGAAAGGTGGCATCCTATGACGGTACCACATTGGCCAATATTTGTCTGGAGAGATTGTATGGCTGTGTGCTCAGTTTTATACACCTGTCAGCCACTTGTGTCCACATACTTTTGTATATATAGTGTATGTAAGGGTAGACTCACGATATCTCTCAATATTGGTCACTATTAGTTGGATGTTTGAGTGATATAAATTAAAAGTTAATTATACCTGACGAGTAATGAGGTTAGTTTCCCATGGTTTGTGGCGTCTGCCTGTCAAGCAGCATATGCCGATGTAATGTTACTGTTAGCTGATAATGTTTATTTTGTAAGCTACAGATTTTTTGTACATTTGGCTAAACATAGCGGTAAGTAGACCTAATGTACTTTTTCACCAACTAACGTAGGCCTACTTTGCAAAATAGCTAACATTATCCCTTTTAAATAATGTTTAATCACGTTTGCTTCTGAAAGACATGATAAGCTATATTGATTGATGGGACCACATTAAATTGGCTAGCTAACTAATAACCAATCACGTCAATATGGCTAGTTAACAAAATAACTTTCAGGGGATAAATTAGGTGGCTATTTCCAAATATTGTGTGATTTTGCTTTCCTTCTATAGTGGTGATGACAGTAGTCTGACTGACAACTTTACCAGCGTGATGTCAAGCTCTTTCCAAAAGCCTAATCTCAGATGAAGAAAGCTAAATGACACGTTGTTTGCTTTAGCTATTTAGCTAAATGCCAAATGGATCTGGCTACCCTCACGTGTCTGAAAATACATACATTTTATTTTATTTAACTTATATAAAGGTTAATTAGGCAATTCAGATAAAACAAATTATTATTTACAATGACAACCTACCCCGGCTAAACCCTAACCCGGACGACTCTGGGCCAATTGTGCGCAGTCCTATGGGACTCCCAATCACGGCCAGTTGTGATACAGCCTGGAATCAAACAGTGCCTTAGACCGCTGTGCCCCCTGGCGATCCCTTGATGTTGTTGAAATGATGTTTACCGATTGCTGTAAAACTGATGATAGAGCTAAGTGTGATATTAAAAACAAATAGCAATAACATTTATTTAACAATTCCTTGAAAACGGCACATAGCTGTCAAGGGTTTTAGCAGAACTGGGAGTCTCCTTTCCCCCCCCAGCAGCCAAATCGATCGGTATTGTGACGTTTTATTGATAATGACCTATTGGTGTTATATTTATCATTATGTTTCCATGGAAAACCAGCAGTAGGAGAGATGTGAACAATGCAAAAACAACGTCCGTGGGTGTAAGCCCAAGGCTAATTGAATAATAATAGAATACAGTTTGGAGAACATTAGTGACCATACATCTGGCCCTTATAGTTGATGTGTTCTCTCAACGTTAGAAATGTTTGAGCTATCAGATTTTGTAGTGTGAATTCCATCACTGACAAAGCGATTAGATATCTAATAAATCAAATTGGGGAGCTGTGACATTTAATGGGATTTACCACCAGGCGCTCTGCTTTCCATCCAACTCTACATCAAATTGATACCAACCGCTATACCAGCTAACTCCATTCTACTAAAGTGAGCAGTAAATAAAATGTTGAGCAACAACTTGTAATGAACATCCTAGCAGTTTAATGTTGGGTTAGGGCTTTGCCTTTTTGCTCCAGCAGTGTTGTCCTATATTCCCAGATGCCATACATACACAGCCTCTCTAAATAAAGACCCCTGAAAGGGTGCTGATTCCGGCAGGCAAAACAAACAAAGGGTGAGGATGTAGGGAGGTGAGAGACAGGGAGAAAGACTGAGAGGGGGAGGGGGGGGGTACAGCACTGTCCACTGGTATATGTAAGTGCAAGCTAGTCATCTACAGTTAGTGAGAGGGGGAGCGGGTTGGGTGGTCCTGGGGTGAGGGTGGGGTTAGAGACTGTGTCTGGAGGTAGGGGTGGGCAGGAGTCATACAGGCCCCTCCGTCATTCCCTTCAGAGGCAGGCTGGTGGCGTTCTCAGTGGGCAGGACCCGAGGATCGCCCTGGGCAGAATCGAGGTGGGGGGCTTTGTCCAGACTGGCATAAGGCAGGTGGCAGTCCATGTGCAGGAACGGAGGGTAGTGCTGTCGGTAGCAGATGTAGGCAAAAATCAGGCCGATCACCCCTCCAACAAAGGCATCTAGGGAATAATAGTAATAATATATTAATACTGTACATATAATATATGCCACTTGGCAGACATTGGTATTATTAGTTCGACACTCTTACCTTGGGTCTAACTTACCTACAGTATATCTCAGAAATCTACAATAGGAAATTAACTTGAGTACTTAGTTATTTATACAGTGCATTAATTATTGAGATGTTACTTCATTATTGGTGATATTGGAAATGTCAGCTAATTTAGATTATAAATAGCTAAGAAAAATGGTGGGACACTCATGTTGAATTAGTTACAGCCCAACAACAGACTTCAGAGAGGTATTGCAGGTAGACAGATATGAAAACAAGAGGAAAGGTCAGCCTTTGAGTTTGGTCTAGATAGGTCCTGGGTGCAGTTTGTTTCAAGGTCCAATGCAGCCGTTTTTTTCTCAATACTAAATAATTTCTCAGTAAGTACCTTACGTTGATTGTTTTTTAAATAAAATGGTCAAATATAAACAAAAACAGCTTCTTAGCAAAGGGCATTTTTCTCAAGCAGGAAAATCAAAACTCCATCCCACCAAAACAGGCAGAAATTTCAGGCAGTCTTTTCAAACAGCTCTTACACTAAAAGGGCATTATCATAATTTTCACAATTTCACAGTATAATTCCAACCTCAAAGTATGGAAATATATATAAAACACGGGAAAATCATGTTTTTGACTACACTAGGCCGTACAGCTTTCGTGAATGTTGGGCTGACGTCACTGCTGAGGCTGGCTATATTAGAAATGTCAGATAATTTAGTTTATCAGTAGCTAGGAAAAACGGTGGTGGCATGGTCATAGAGGTGAAACACGTGAGGCATTTGCAAATGCTCAAAAACAGACTTCAGGGATGTATTCCTAGTCTTGCTGGTAGACAATAGGAAAAACACATAGAAGGGTTTGAGTTTTCTCTGTGAGAATAACATGTTGGATTGGTGCAGGGTAACAATTTGTTTCAGGTCTTGTGAACGTTGGGCTAATATTGGGCTGATGTTGGTCTGACATTGTGTTGACTTCATTACTGGTGCTGGCTGAGTCTCAACATGTCCCTGGTTTGGACAAACCATCTCTGTCACTTTGTCACCATAGCTGAGAACATGTCACCTCACAGTGACCACAACCCTATAACATGCTAAATCATTGCCTTCTCATGATGAATGATATGGAAAAAAAGGCAAAAGTGTTGTAGAGAGAATGACTAGCTTGTGCAGTAGTTGGACCGGCTGAACTAGACTCAAAGATTTTGGAAACATTTATCTGTCCTGCTGGAGAAAATGAATTAGCTTACCACCCCAATAGGTCCACAGACTACGCAATCACACTGCCCTAACCCATCTGGACAAGAGGAATACCTATGTAAGAACGCTGGTCATCGACCACAGCTCAGCATTTAACACCATAGAACCCTCCAAACTCGTCATTAAGCTCGAGACCCTGGATCTCAACCCCGCCCTGTGCAACTGGGTCCTGGACTTTCTGACGGGATGCCCCCGGCGGTGAGGGTAGGAAACAACATCTCCACCCCACTGATCCTCAACACTGGGGCCCCACTAGGGTGTGTTCTCAGCCCTTTCCTGCACTCCCTGTTCACCCATGACTGCGTGGCCATGCACGCCTCCAACTCAATCATCAAGTTTGCAGATGACACTACAGTGGTAGGCTTGATTACCAACAACGACGAGACGACCTACAGGGAGGAGGTGAGGGCCCTCGGAGTGTGGTGTCAGGAAAATAACCTCACACTCAACATCAACAAAACAAATGAGATGATCGTGGACTTCAGGAAACAGCAGAGGGAGCACCCCCCTGTCCACATCGACGGGACAGTAGTTGAGAAGGTGGAAAGTTTAAGTTCCTAGGCGTACACATCACAGACAAACTGAAATGGTCCACCCACACAGACAGCATGGTGAAGAAGGCACAACAATAAACACTCACAAACTTTTACAGGTGCACAATCGAGAGCATCCTGTTGGGCTGTATTACCACCTGATACGGCAACTGCTCCGGCCCACAACCTTAAGGATCTCCAGAGGGTAGTGAGGTCTGCACAACGCATCACAGGGCGCAAACTACCTGCCCACCTTCACCACCCAATGTCACAGGAAGGCCAAAAATATCATCAAGGGCAAAACCACCCGAGCCACTGCCTGTTCAACCCGCTATCATCCAGAATGCGAGGTCAGTACAGGTGCATCTAAGCTGGGACCGAGAGACTGAAAAACAGCTTCTATCTCAAGGCCATCAGACTGTTTAAACAACCATCACTAACATTGAGTGGCTGCTGCCAACATACTGATTCAATTCTGTAGCCACTTTAATAATTAAAAATTGGATGTAATAAATGTATCACTAGTCACTATAAACAATGCCACTTTATATAATGTTTACACACCCTACATTACTCATATAATATGTATATATTGTACTGTATATGCTGTTCGTGTCATGTCTTGGTCTTAGTATTTTGTGTTTTCTTTCTTTATTTGGTCAGGCCAGGGTGTGACATGGGTTATTGTGGTGTGTTTTTGTCTTAGGGGTTTTGTGGGGTGTCTACGTAGTCTATGGCTGCCTGAGGCGGTTCTCAATCAGAGTCAGGTGATTATCGTTGTCTCTGATTGGGAACCATATTTAGGCAGCCATATTCTGTGAGTGTTTCGTGGGTGATTGTTTCTGTCTTTGTGTTTGCACCAGATAGGGCTGTTTCGGTTTTCGTTATTTAATTTCGTTAATTTTGTAGTTTCTGTATGTTTAGTTTTTCCTTCATTAAAATATCATGAATCGCCACCACGCTGCATTTTGGTCCGATCCTTGTTCTACCTCTTCATCAGAGGAGGAGATAGAAGAGAGACGTTAGAATAAGGTCCGGGATACCTGTAGTCTCTGGGATGCAGAGAGTGGAATGGCGATTTTCCATGCCACGATTTTCCATGCCACAGAATGTTAAGACTACATACGGGTTAAACATTTCAAAAGAAGTCTGAACTCCATCATAAAGACCATAAACCTTTCCAATCGCAGCCGCTGTTATCCCATATAAGGGTTGAAGTAGCATGTTGTCATTGAATAGGTGCCAAAATTGAAATGCAGTGGCTGGACAGTAACATGCTATACATGACATCAGAGATCTGGTTCTCCACTTCATAGAAGTGACTGACTGACAGACATTTTAAACTTGAGCACTACGGGCTACAAGAAGTTGCCCCCATCCCTTCCGCTAATTGCCTACTTTTGCACATTTATTGTTGTCTGAGTGAGGAAAATCCCTAAAGTCGATGTGTTCTGAAAAGATGAAACATTGAGGATTATAATAAATACCACTTTGATGTCACACAATACACATTTTATATAGGCCTACATTCATAGGGATTGTTTTTTTAATGTCTTCTATGTACATCGTGATGATAGGTTTGCAATTCTCCAACCAGGATTTCTGGAAAACCAGGGAATTTGGGGAAAATTACCAGAATGTTGCAACCCTGGTGAAGACCAAATTAATTTCTACATGTATGATAATAAAGGTAGCTGAATTGAACAGCCATTAAGTCATGTGATCAGAAAAAACTTCTACACCTAAATGGCATATCTGCTGATTTATTTGGATGTGGCCATAACCGACCTTGCCAGTGGTGTTTGTAATCGCAGGTGCGGGACAGGGCGATCATCAAAGCGCTGTAGAGAGGCAGCAACATGGCACACAGACGCCAGCTGCACCCGCGGCCCCCGTCTGTGAAGCACTGCAGCTTCCCAGCCAGATAGAAGGAGGTGAAGCCCAAACCAGAGAACGCAACTGAGGGATGGGGGAAAGAGGGAGAGACAAAAACTTATTCCACTTTTAATTATATCATAACATTGGAGGCCCCACTTTATATGATGCGCAATGTATAAGTGCTCCATAAAACCTTCATAAACACTACATAAATATGTTACAAATGGGGCTGCTGCGGTGACCATATTACTGCAATCATTAGTCGTGACCCACGTGATCGTTGAGTCACAGTAATCTCCTTTTATGCACTCTGGACATGCTTTGGTAGTACACAACTTGCTAACTACCATCAGGTCCTAACCACTCTGACAACAATGCAAATGCAATCAAAAATCACATCAAACACTTATCATCACCACAGTGGGCCTATTGTACTTTTGAAACTCACCTCACTGTGATGATCAATTTGAAGAAAGGTTGAAACATTATAAAAGGCAGAAGCTACTCTTCCAGCGGTCCAGCAAAATTGAGACAGTAAAACTACCGGTCAAAAGATTTAGATCACCTACTCATTTAAGGATATTTCTATATTTTTACTGTTGTATAATAAAAGTGAAGGCATCAAAAGGCATGAAATAACACATATAGAAGCATGTAGCAATGAAAAAAGTGTTTTTATATTTGATATTCTTCAAATTGCCACCCTTTGCTTTGCTGACAACTTTGTACACTCTTGGCATTCTCTCAAATAGCTTCATGCGGTAGTCACCTGGAATGCATTTCAATTAACAGGTGTGCTTTCTTAAAAGTTCAATTGTGGAATTTCTTTCCTTCTTCATGCCTTTGAGCCAGTTGTGTTGTGATAAGGTAGGGGAAGTGTACAGAAGATAGCCCTAATTTGGTGAAAGATCAAGTCCATATTATGGCAAGAACAGCTCAAATAAACAAAGAGAAATGACAGTCCATCATTACTTTAAGACAGGAAGGTCAGTCAATACAGAAAATTTCAAGAACTTTGAAAGTTTCTCCAAAGTACAGTTGAATCATCAACTACTATGATAAAACTAGTTCTCATGAGGACCACTAAAGGAATGGAAGACCCAAAATTTCCCCTGCTGCAGAGGATACGTTCATTACAGTAAACTGCACCTCAGAAATTGCAGCCCAAGTAAAATGCTTCACATAGTTTAGTAACAGACACATCTCAACATCAACTGTTCAGAGGAAACTGTGTGAATCAGGCCTTCGGGGTCGAATTGCTGCAAAGAAACCACTACTAAAGGACACCGATGATAAGAAGAGACGTGCTTGTGCCAAGAAACACGACCAATGGAGATATTTGGCTCCAACCGCCGTGGCTTTGTGAGACGCATTGTGGGTGAACGGATGATCTCCGCATGTGTATTTACCCACCTTTATAGCATGGAGGAGGAGGTAGCGATACTCCATTCCATCTGGTTTGGGCTTAGTGGGACTATCATTTGTTTTTCAACAGGATGACCCAAAACACACCTCCAGGTTGTGTAAGGGCTCTTTGACCAAGAAGGAGCGTGATGGAGAGCTGCATCAGATGACTTGGCCTCCACAATCACCCAACCTCAACACAATTGAGATCATTTGGGATGAATTGGACCACAGAGTGAAGAAAAAGCAGCCAAAAATGCTCAGCATAATGATTGTTGGAAAACCATTCCATGTGAAGCTGGTTGAGAAGAATGCCAACAGTGTGCAAAGCTGTCATCAGGGCAAGGGGTGGCTATTTGAAGAATCTCAAACATAAAATATATTTTGATATCTTTTTGGTTACTACAAGAACACTTTTTTGGTTACTACATGATTCCATATGTGTAATTTCGGTGTTTTGATGACTTCACTATTATTATACAGTGTAGTACAAATAGTACAAATAAAGAGATACCCCTTGAATGAGCAGGTGTTCTAAAACTTTTGACCGGTAGTCTATACAATTTAAAAACATTACAAGACATTTATTCCAGAATTCACAACACACTATATTCCACGACAACACAAAATCCATGTGTGTGTAGTGTGTATGTTATCATGTGTGTGTATGCATGTATCTGTGCCTATGTTTGTGTTTCTTCAAAGTCCCCGCTATTGAATAAGGTGTATTTTTATCTGTTTTTAAAAATAATATTATACTGCTTGCATCAGTTACCTGATGTGGAATAGAGTTCCATGTAGTCATTGCTCTATGTAGTACTGTGCGCCTCCCATAGTCTGGTCAGGACTTGGGGACTGTTAAGAGACCTCTGGTGGCATGTCTTGTGGGGTATGCACGGATGTCTGTGCTGTGTGCTAGTCATTTAAATAGACAGCTCTGTGCTTTCAAGATGTCCCCTCACAAATACAAGATGTGATGAAGTCAATCTCCCCTCTATTTTGAGCCATGCATATGTTTGCTCTATGTGTACATCCAAGGGCCAGCCGTGCTGCCCTGTTCTGGGCAAATTCCAATTATCCTAAGTCCGTCTTTGTGGCACCTGACCACACGACTTAACAGTAGTCCAGGCGCGACAAAACTAGAGCCTGTAGGGCCTGCCTTGTTACGAAAGTAGAACAGCTCTTTATTATGGACAGACTTCTCCCTATTTTAGCTACTGTTGTGTCAATATATTTTTTACAATGACAGTTTTACAATCCAGGGTTACTCCAAGCAGTTTAGTCATCTCAACATGCTCAATTTCCACATTATTTATTAAAAAATTTAGTTGAGGTTTAGGGTTGAGTGAATGATATGTTCCAAATTACAGCACTGTTAGATGTTTAAATATTTAGGACTAACTTATTCCTTTGCCACTCATTCTGAAACTAACTGCAGCAGTCATTTCAGTTGCTGTAGTAGCTTACGTGTATAGTGGTGAGTCATCCCCATACATAGGCTTTACTCAATGCCAGTGACATGTTGTTAGTAATGATTTTAAAAAGTAAGGGGCCTGGATAGCTGCCCTGGGGAATTCCTGATTCTACCTGGATTATGTTGGAGAGGCTTCTAATTAAGGCATGAATTATATTTTTATTTCTGCGTCCACAGGGTTGAAATATGGTTTCTCTCTGTTTACTATGGTGCTATCCTCAGATAATAGCATTGTTTGCTTTCGCCGAAAAACCTTTTTGAAATCAAACATGTTGGCTGGATTCACAACAAGTGTAGCTTTAATTTGCTATCTTGCATGTGTGATTTAATGAAAGTGTGATTTTTATAGTAATTTATTTTAATTTGGCGCTAGTGTCCCACATATCCCAGAAAGGTTAATGAACATACACCTGTGGAACGGTCGTTAAGACACTAACAGCTTACAGACGGTAGGCCACAGTTATGAAATCTTAAGACTCTAAAGAGGCCTTTCTACTGACTCTGAATAACACCAAAATAAAGATCCCCAGGTTCCCTGCTCATCTGTGTGAACGTACCTTAGGCATGCTGCAAGGAGGCATGAGGACTGCAGATGTGGCCAGGGTAATAAATTGCAATATCTGTACTGTGAGATGCCTAAGACAGCGCTAAAAGGAGACAAGACGGACAGCTGATCGTCATCTCAGTGGCAGACCATGTGTAATAACACCTATACAGGATTGGTACAGCCGGACATCACACCTTCGGGACAGGATGGCAACAACAACTGCCTGAGTTACACCAGGAATGCACAATCCATCAGTGCTCAGACTGTCTGCAATAGAAAGAGAGAAGCTGGACTGAGGGTTTGTAGGAATGAGCATTACACTGTACTCTGGAGCGGGATAGATTTGGAGGTGGAGGGTCCGTCATGGTCTGGGGCAGTGTGTCACAGCATAATCGGACTGAGCTTGTTGTCATTGCAGGCAATCTAAATGCTGTGCGTTACAGGGAAGACATCCTCCCCCCTCATGTGGTACCCTTCCTGCAGGCTCATCCAGACATGACCCTCCACAGCAAGACAATGCCACCAGCCATACTGCTCGTTCTGTGTGTGGTTTCCTGCAAGACAGGAATGTTAGCGTTCTGCCATGGCCAGCGATGAGCCTGGATCTCAATTGAGCACATCTGGGACCTGTTGGAATGTCAGGGTGAGGGCTAGGGCCATCTCTAATCTTTAGGGCTAGGGCCATCTCTAACACCTCAACCACTGTCTTTTCTGTAGGGTGTAAAGTACTGAGGGACATTTTTTCTGTTTGTGTTTCAAATCAATGCTTTGTGTATCAAATCGATGCTACCTTTCTAATATCCACTTAGATGGTTCATGCAGGTGACTGACTGATCGTGTATGGAGGAATTCTCAATATCACTGATTAGCAACTTGGCAGTATGCCCAGAACGTTGCTTTAGAACCGAGGTATCTCAGTTTTAAAGTCTCAACTTGGAGAGAGGAAGCCTTTGTGAGGTATTGGTCAGTCACATGCAGGATCCAACGTTAATGATGAGTAATATAAGTCATGCAAATATTTCTGTGTAAGCAGTATATAAGAGAACTGAAGGGAACGCACAGGGAGCTGCTGACTAACGTTCACTTTAGTGCATCACGCTTGTTGGAACCTTTCAGCTTGCTGACAAAATAGAGTGATTAATTTAATATTGACTTCAGGTGTCCTTGGTGTTGAATTTCCTCTAGAATCTTGGCGTTACGAAGGTATCAGGGATTCCACTTGTGGAGCATCCCAGTGAAGTTCTGTGGGGGAACACCGATGGTGCATTCCGTGTGAAGGCATGCAAAAGGGAAATTCCTGTCTGCCCAAAGACGATGTGGAACCGCTCAGATTATTATTTTACTGTGAGCTGCCCGGGGGAAGATACCTGATCTGTAAACCTCTGAGTGAAACAGCTACTGAATTTCAATAAGTACATTTAAATGAATTTGTATAATAATAAATAAAAAATTGTAAAACAAATACAATTGAACAAAAAGATCTAGAAGAAGGCTAGAACTAGTCTTAGGAGAAGGCTAGAGTGAGGGAAGGAGAGACCCCACTGACAGTTGTCTGTAGGCGTTTATATGAGATGTGTCTACGTGGTCTAGTAATAGCATGAAGTGCTATTTTTGACATTTATTTAGAAGAAGCAGCATGTATGGAGACCATAGAATTTATAACTATATAAACTATTATACTATGGATTCAGAGGGATGGTAGATGCTGAGGGACTATAGATGCTATAACTATAGGGACTAGGGATGCTATTGGGACTATTGATGCTCAGTGGAGACTATGGTGACTATGGAGAATATAGAGTTACCACAGATGCATAGGAGGTAACACCAAGTAATAAGGGGGATTACTGAGTGTGTTTGGAAATTGTACTAAGTGAATGAGAGTATTGTGTGTATGACTAATTAACTGAACAGGGGTTTAGCCCCGGTGTGAGAGTTGTGTGAGTGTGGGATGACGTTTTAAGCAGGACGTTTTTTTTCTAAAGAGTTATACAAAGGGTTTGAGTATGGAAAAGGGAAATAGTAAGAGTAGGATGAGGGATCTTTGCTAGAAACCAAAAGGGTCGTGTAGTGTAATAGCAAATAAATTGGTAGGTGAGTCTGTGAGAGGCCAACTTGAAAGAAAACACAAGAAAAGTGAAGTGGGACGATTTCAGAAAGTGGGAAAGAAAGAGATAAATCTGTAAGATTCTAAAGCAAGTGGAAACAGAGAAGAGAGAGGAAGAAGAAGGAGAAAAATAAGAGACAAGCTTTGAAGACAGCTGTAAACAACAACTTGTATTTGCATGGGAAACAAAACCACTGTCTGATGTAAAGCCATATATCACTCATGCGGAAAGACAGTTGAAGGAAATGAAAGTAAGGATGGAAAGACACTAAAGAAGGTACAGCTGGACTTCTTCTCTGGAGGAGGAAAAGGACATCGAGAAAATGGTGACAGCTGCTGGAGCTGACAGAGTGAGAGACTGGAGTTGCTACAACTGTGGGAAGGTAGTGCATCTTTCAAGACACTGTCCTGGAGTGGGCCCTGGAGCTGACAGAGGGAGAGACTGGAGCTATTACAACTGTGGGAAGGCAGGGCATCTTTCAAGGCACTGTCCTGGATCAGGAAAAGTCCAAGGAGAGTGGCCGTCCCCGCCTGTGGGTGTGCAGGCGAACAACCCATTTGGACGAGGATGTGGACGAGTGTGCTACCAACTATAGAATGAGGCAGAAACAGAACAAGAAACTAATGAAGAAAACAATAAAGAACAGAAGGAACCTGTAATATGCTAAAATGGACCACCTTTGTCTACCCAAAACCCCCTTATTGATATTTTAGGAAATAAACATACAATTCCATTTTTGCTGGACACTGGGGCCGCGGTCTCAGTGTTGAAAATGTCCGCCCTGTCTGTCTCAACTTCAAAGAAGTTGGATATAAAGTTTGGAACGTAGGATAAGGTAACCAATCCATCCAATACTCATAATAATTGCAGTCCACACTCAAAAGTGATTACTAGAATGTGTTTAATTTTGGAGTATAGAATAGACCAATTATTTACCAAAGACATCTTAAATCCTTTTATTTTTATTCTGCCATGTGTAATAAAGCGGGAAGCTATGTATTGTATAACGGCACAATCCTGTTAATTAAGTTTTAATCTCCATTATGTGTATGGGTGTTTTGAATCAATCATCACCTTAGAAAGTGCTATCAATTTCGTTGTATTAGGCTTATCCATATGCATCCACAATGACCATGGCATCCACTCAGTTTCAACCTGTTGTCTTTCTTCAAATTGATCAATCACAGTGACGTAAATTTTAAAAGCAAGATACTGTTTTGATGATGTCTTTGATGTGATTTTCGATTGAATTTGTATTGATGTCAGAGTGGTTAGAGGAACAATAGAGCCCTGAGGAGCAGGCCATTGGGAACTTGATGGTCATTAGCGAGTTGGGTATGTCCAGTTGGGTATGTCTAATGAAAGCCTAATGAAATGGAAGGTTTTTTCCTCTCCGATTATCTAATAATCCTGTGAATGCTTCTAGTCAGGATCAATGCCAACTATGGCACCCTATTTCCTATAGTGCACTTCTTTTGACCAGAGCCCATAGGGGCCCAGCTAGCAAAATGGACTCGGCCCAATCGCGGCCCTATTCCGGTTTGCCGGACCTGATTCAAATCAGCCAGGGACCGGTTGCCGGGCTCAGCTCAATATATTTAATGACTGCCCAGATTTTTACAAAATAATTATGTAACTAGGCTAATCAGTTAAGAACAAATTATTATTTACAATGCCAGCCTACCAGGGAACAGTGGGTTAAACTGCCTTATTCAGGGACAGAACATAATTTTACCTTGTCAGCTCGGGATTCAATCCAGCAACCTTTTGGTTACTGGCCAAACACTCTAACCACTAGGTTACCTGTCACCCCAGAACAATCAGTACACTGCCGGTGTCGTGTAAGAATCCTACGAGAAGTGGCCTGATGCAAATTCGTATTAATATTACCCAGCCACACCCCTGATAGTGTTCAATTCAGTTGCATTATACTATATCAAAATACAAACAATGAACAAGTTGACATTTACTGATAGCTTAGAATTGTATGTTTGTTTTTTTTAAACAGGAAATGTATTATATATATATTTTTTTAAATCACATAGGGAAGAGTCCACATAAACAACATCAACTACAGTCTCCTGCTGCAGCATGGCCTGTGACTAAAACTGGCTTGTCACTAAAATAGCCTTTTACTACAACCAATACCATTTTGGCCAGTTTTATGGTAAAGAGATTAAGTGTATAATGTGCATGGCCTTTAAGTGATGACTGAATACTATCTCAGGGATTCCTTTTGAAAACTTCTTAGATACAATAATGTTTTGTTGTTATAATACTGATGTCAGAGTTTGAACATGCAACCTCTGATGGTTGTAGTGAAGTATCATGTGAAAAATATGAAAATGTCTTATCCACAACATGGCCAGACAGTGAATATAAGGAAATATATCCAGCAAAATTCTGCATCGTTTTCAGTGGTGAGAATTCATCAAAAGCAAAGACAGCATAGTCTTATAGCGACCAAATGAAGTTGCAGCTGTGTAAAAACATCATACCTCAAAAATGGAGATAGTACCGTGTAAATGGGGCGGCAGCGTAGCCTAGTGGTTAGAGCGTTGGACTAGTAACCGAAAGGTTGCAAGTTTGAATCCCCGAGCTGACAAGGTAAAAATCTGTCGTTCTGCCCCTGTTCCTAGGCTGTCATTGAAAATAAGAATTTGTTCTTAACTGACTTGCCTAGTAAAATAAAGGTAAAAAATAAAAATAAATAAATAAGAATTGGTTCTTAATTGATTTGCCTAGTTAAATAGGTTACATTTTTTTAAATAAAAAATATATAAAAAATAGCCATATCTAAATGAACAAGCCTACAGCCTATGGCATGGCACATAGCCAGAAAACAGAATGTAGGCCACCTCATATTCTGTTCTTTTAAAATAAATTTTCTTCATATTGTGTTTCTTTAGACCTGCCTAAAATACATAACAGATTTATTGTGATGGTGTATTAAATTGATCCATTTAGACTTTTTTAAATGTATATGTTGCAAAGACCTGTATCAGCGGTATGTATATGCGTTGACAACTGGAGAAGATAAACGTGTATTAAATTACCGCGAGACCCTTAGTATTTTGCATGACAATAATCATCTGACAAAATTAAATGACCACCACAGCCCTAATCAAGATTAGTGATTATTTGCCTCGACTGGCTCAAGCGGATCCCTAAAACATACTGATTAACTTAAATGTAATGTCAAAATGTTGATTTCCAGCTAAAAAGAAATACCTAAAAGTAATTGCTATTCATGTGTAGTTACATGATTCTGGCATTCCGAAACGTGGTATATTTGGAAAGAAGACATCTGGGAAATTAGGAAGAAATTATCAGAAGATAGGAGGTACATAGTTCAAAACACACAAGATCAAACACACACAAAATAACAATTTTTTATGTTTTTTTATTTTGAAAGTAATCTTTCAATTGACAAGCTGTAAGTGAATTATTGTGAATTATTAATGCCTAGAGCTGGAAACACATCAGATGGCTTCCACAACATGTGAACAATATCAGAAAAAATGGTATTGATAGACCTAACAACTAGAAATTGGCAGATGTTTTAGCAAGTGCTGTCAGGTGTGAACACGGGACGTTTTCATCAAGTTATACATAATCAGATAACATTGCAATAGGAACATTGCGATTTGTTCCTACCAAGCTAAGGATTAATTTTCTACCCCCATGTAGCTTTAGCTCAAACATAGACTAAATCTAAGCTTACCTTGTAAGATGTTTGCCGTTTGGTGAATAATATATCCCATTTAGCAGACGCTTTTATCCAAAGAGACTTACAGTCATGTGTGCATACATTCTACGTATGGGTGGTCCTGGGGATCGAACCCACTACCCTGGCGTTACAAGCGCCATGCTCTACCAACTGAGCTACAGAAGGACCAAAACGTGTAAAATAAACATTTGAAATTTCGGGGCTGGTGATCAATAATGGTAGGTTACAGGCAGGAAAATAAGACATCCTCATGATCTGTGGAGTCCCGGCTTTCGGTGTGAAATCAACCTATTCTGGGTTTATTTAATTTATGCTGTGCAATGCTAACCGGAATCTAGTTGTACATTTTTATGCCCCATATATGCTCGTAAGTCACACCAAAGAATTTAAGGTACAGATCAATAACCAAGATACTCAGCTTTCGGCAGACACTCTGATTTTGCAGGATGGGGCTACTGTTCTCATACCAGATTGAATTGAGTTTAAAAATCTAATAGGGTCCCCAAATATGGGGACCTTAATTTTAGAGGTTTCAGTGTTGTGACTGGTACTCACAGGAGGAGTGGCTGCTGGGGAAACTCTTGCGTCCCTCTGACACTAGGTCTGGTTCTCCGGTGCACAGCATCTTAATATTCACCTGTCCATCTGGGAAACAGCGCTGATAGTAGTCTGGCCTGGGCCTGTAGAGAATGGAAAAAATACACTTAAATCAATCGCTCTCTTAATTAACCTCTTCGGGATCGGTGCCCCCACCCCAACCACCCCACTCCACGGGACGGTTGCGCTAATGTAGGCTAATGTGATTAACATGACGTTGTAAATAACAAGAATTTCCCAGGACATAGACATACAGTATCTGATATGGGAAGAAAGCTTAAATTCTTGTTAATCTAACTGCATTGTCCAATTTACAGTAGCTTTTACTGTGAAAGAATATTAATAAACCAATTAGGCACATTTGGGCAGTATTGATACAACATTTTGAACAGAATTGCAATGGTTCATTGAATCAGTCTAAAACGTTGCACATACACTGCACCTAACCTCGATTAGTACATTGTGACCTTTCCCTTGCATTTCAAAGATAAAAAATATGCATCTTTATCTTTTACCCAGACCTCTGCAGAAGTTGTGACAAATACACGAAAAAGGCATTTAGTTACATTTTGAAAATGACATCCAGCATAACTGAATGTTATGCAATCAATCAAGATAAGGTACAGTACTCTGCTTGACATATAATCAAACCTTTTCCCAACATGTTTAGTGTTTGAGTCTAGTTAGTGTATTGCATTATTTATTTACCTGCCAACTATCAACTTGATAGTGTTTGTGAAGACTCCATTCAAAGCCAGAGCAAGTGAGACAGCTGTAGGACAGAGAAAAACAATTTATTTATTAATGATTCATGCCCACTGACTCTTAAAAGTGTTTTTCTTAATATTATTTAAGTGAAATATGTCTGAAGCAAAAAAAGACAGGAAATTCAAAAGCTAATTTGACTCATGCACTAATAAGGCTTTTGATGGAGAAGTAGGTTTACCCCATTACTGTCCTTAGACATTATGTAGATGTTTTCATGTACAAAGATGAAGGCTAATCCTGGACAAAAAAAGCAAGATCAATGGAAAATCTCCAGCCACATTCCGTGAAACCACTCCTTAACCTTACATTTGACCTAGCCTAATACATAAACCTACTCAGATGGGACATGTAGAAGGTAGTTGACAGATTTTGAACATATTTTGAAGCTATACATGTTTTATGTTCTTGTTATAAACAATGGCGTAATGCAGCCTTATATTTTGGGTTATGATAGGGTTTGGGTTCAAATAAGAATTTGTTCTTAACTGACTTTTCTAATTAAACAAAGGTTCAAATAAAAAACACAGTTGCTCTTGAGGCATTTATGGTTAGTTATTTTTGTCTTATTTCACTGTAGAGCTCCCAGCCCTGTCCAACATGCCTTAGATATCCCTTTTGTCCCACCCCCCACCGATGCGGTGACCTCACCTGGTTTAACTGGTGCCTCTAGAGACAAAACCTCTCTCATCGTCACTCAATGCCTAGGTTTACATCCACTGTACTCACATCCCACCATACCCTTGTCTGTACATTATGCCTTGAATCTATTCTTCCACGCCCAGAAATCTGCTCCTTTTACTCTCTATCCAGAACGCACTAGAGGACCAGTTCTTATAGCCTTTAGCCATACCCTTATCCTAGACCTAGTCTGTTCCTCTGGTGATGTAGACTTTAACCCAGGCCCTGCAGCCCCCAACTTCTGTAACCGTAAAAGCCTTGGCTTCATGCATGTTAACATCAGAAGCCTCCTTCCTGAGTTTGTTTTATTCACTGCTTTAGTACACTCCGCCAATCTGGATGTCCAAGCCGTATCTGAATCCTGGCTTAGGAAGTCCACCAAAAATGTGAAAATTTCCATTCCCATCTACAACATTTTCAGACAAGATAGTCCTACCAAAGGTGGCAGAGTTGCAATCTACTGCAGAGATAGCCTGCAGAGTTCTGTCATACTATCCAAGTCTGTGCCCAAACAATTTGAGCTTCTACTTCGAATAATCCACCTGTACAGAAAAAAAGTCTCTCACCGTTGCCGCTTGATATAGACCCCCTTCAGCCCCCAGCTGTGCCCTGGACATCATATATGTGAATTGATCGCCCCCCATCTAGCTTCAGAGTTCGTACTGTTAGGTGACCTAAACTGGGATATGCTTAACACCCCGGCAGTCCTACAATCTAAGCTAGATGCCCTCAATCTCACACAAATTATTAAGGAACCTACCAGGTACAACCCTAAATCCGTAACCATGGGCACCCTCTTAGATATTATCCTAACCAACTTGCCCTCTAAATACACCACTGCTGTCTTCAACCAGGATCTCAGTGATCACTGCCTCATTGTCTGCGTCCGTAATGGGTCACGGTCAAACTACAAATATCTAGGATATGTGAATAGAATATGTGGACAACTACAAATACCTGGTGTCTGTAAACATGTATTCCAAACGCACACATTAAGCATCTCCAATCCACAATTAAATCTAGAATCGGCTGCCTATTTCGCAACAAGGCCTCCTTCACTCACGCTGCTGAACATACCTTCATAAAACTGACTGTCCTACTAATCCTTGACTTTGGCGATGTCATTTACAAAATAGCCTCCAACACTCTACTCAGCAAACTGGTGGAGTCTATCACAGTGCCATCCGTTTTGTCACCAATATACTACCTACCACTGCGACCTGTACGCTCTCGATGGCTGGCCCTCACTACATTTTCATTGCCAAACCCACTGGCTCAAGGTCATCTAATAAGTCTTTTCTAGGTAAACCGCCACCTTATCTCAGCTCACTGGTCACCATAGCAACACCCGCTCCAAGCAGGTACATTTCACTGGTCATCCCCAAAGCCAACACTTCCTTTGGCCGCCTTTCATTCCAGTTCTCTGCTGCCAATGACTGGAACAAATTACAAAAATCATTGAAGCTGGAGATTTATATCTCCCTCTCTAACTTCAAGCATCAGCTGTCAGAGCAGCTTACCGATCACTGTACCTGTACACAGCAAATATGTAAATAGCACACCAAACTCGCTCATCCACATATTGTTATTTATTTTTTAGCTCTTTGCACCCCAGTATCTCTACTTGCACATCATCATCTGCACATCTATCACTCCAGTGTTATGCTAAATGTCACGACTTATGCCGAAGTCGTTGCCTCTCCTTGTTCGGGCGGTGCTCGGCATTCAACTTCACTGGTCTTCTAGCCATCATTGATCCATTTTTCATTTTCCATTGGTTTTGTCTTATCTTCCCACACACCTGTTTTCAATCCCATTCATTACCTGTTGTGTATTTAACCCTCTGTTTCCTCTCATGTCTTTGTCAGAGATTGTCAGTGTTGTCATTTTGTTGTGTTGGTGCGCGACGGGTCCTCATACCCATGTTTTTTCATGTCTGTACGTTTTAGTGTTATGGAGCATGTTCTGTTGACATTTATTAAAAGACTCCATTTACACTTCATTTTGACTCTCCTGTGCCTGACTTCCCTGCCACCTAATCACACGACGCTGACACTAAATTGTAATTATTTCGCCTCTAATGAGTATTTATTGCCTTACCTACCTAAATCTTCTACATTTTGCACACACTGTACATAGATTGTTATATTGTGCTATTGACTGTACGTTTGTTTATGTGTAACTCTGTGTTGTTGTTTTTTCGCACTGCTTTACTTTATCTTGTCCAGCCTACAGTTGTAAATGAGAACTTGTTCTCAACTGGCCTAACTGGTTAAATAAAATAAATAAAACATGTATAAGTTATAGTTATTTAAAGTGTCAATATTTCTTTACTTTTACATTATTTACACACACCCATTGATTCTTGAGACATATTTCTGATATAAGAAATGCCTCTTGAGCTTAGTCAATTGTCAAACCCAATCAGAACCCAAAATAGATGTTTGTTCTATGCTATTTTAAACACTGTTAAGACTTATGGTGGAAATTGTCAGTTTGTATCCACAGCTATCGATTAATTAGAGAGTGGTTACAGTTCTCCACGCCCCCCCCCATTCTTCAGATTTTTACCAAAATAGTGGCGAGGTACTGGCTTAGTTGTTGTTTGAACTGCAGAATGCCCCTCTAAGAACCAATGGGTGCCTTCGGAAAGTATTCAGACCCCTTGACTTTTTCCACATTTTGTTACGTTACAGTCTTATTTTAAAATGATTAAATTATTTTTTCTCTCAATCTACACACAATACCCCATAATGTAGAGCAAAAACAGGTTACTAGACATTTTTGCTAATTTATATATATTTTTAAACTTAGCACATTTACATAAGTATTCAAACCCTTTACTCAGACTTTGTTGTAGCACCTCTGGCAGCAATTACAGCCTCGAGTCTTGTTGGGAATTACGTTACAAGCTTGGCACATCTGTATTTGGGGAGTTTCTCCCATTATTCTCTGCAGATCCTCGCAATATCTATCAGGTTGGATGGGAAGCATCGATGAACAGCTATTTCCAGGTCTCTACATAAATGTTCAAGTCCGGAATCTGGCTGGGCCACTCAAGGACATTCAGAAACTTGTCCTGAAGCCACTCCTGCGCTGTCTTCAAATCAAATGTTATTTGTCACATGCGCCGAATACATCAGCTGTAGACCTTATCATGAAATGCTTACTTAAAAGCCCTTAACCAACAATGCAGTTTAAAAAAAACAAGTCTTTCGTAAAAATATCAAATAAAAGTAACAAATAATTAAAGAGCAGCGGTAAAATAACAGTAGCGAGGGGATACAGGGGATACCGGAACAGAATCAATGTACGGAGGCACCGTTTGGTGGAGGTAATATTTACATGTAGGTAGAGTTAAAGTGACTATGCATAGATAATAAAGAGATAGTAGCAGCAGCATAAAAGAGGGGGTCAATGCAAATAGTCATTTGATTAGCTGTTCAGGAGTCGCATGGCTGTAACATCGTTGGTCTGTTGAATGAAGAGAGTCAGACTGAAATGCAGCGTGTAGGTTATTCATGACTTTAATAAAGAATGTCGCGGTACATGAAATAACTGATAATACGAAAACAACAAACCAGTGAAACTAATTACAGCCTATCTGGTGACTACTACACAGAGACGGGTATAATCACCCACAAAATACAACGCGCACTCAGGCTACCTAAATACGTTTCCCAATCCGAGACAACGAGAATCACCTGAATCCAATTGGGAATCGCCTCAGGCAGCCAAGCCTAACTAGACACACCCCTAATCATACACAATCCCAATTAATACAAACCCCAATACGAAATACAACATATAAACCCATGTCACACCCTGGCCTACCCAAACATATAACAAAAACGCAAGATACAATGACCAAGGCGTGACAATGGCTTGGAGATAGACCCAAACTTCCTCCATTTGGAAATGATGGAGGCCACTGTGTTCTTGGTACCCTTCCCCAGATCTGTGCCTTGACAGATCTGGGGACAGTTCCTTCGACCTCATTGCTTGGTTTTTGCTCTGCCATGTACTGTCAAACTGTGGGGCCTCATATAGACAGGTTTGTGCCTTTTCAAAAAATATTCAATCAATAGAATTTACAAAAGGGGGACTCCATTCAAGTTGTAAAAAGATCTCATGGATGATCTCATGGATGATCAATGAAAAGAGTCTCATAGCAAAGGGTCTGAATAATTATGTAAATAGGGTATCTGTTTTTATTTTATATCAATGTGCAAAAATGTCAAATCTGTTTTTGCTTCGTCATGGGGTTTTGTGTGTAGTTTGATGAGGATTTCTTTGTATTTAATCCATTTAAGAATAAGGTTGTAATGTAACAAAATGTGGAAAAAGGAAGTGGTCTAAATACTTTCTGAATGCACTGTATATCATTCAGGGCTCATTTGTAAAATAGACCTTAGTCTCAGTATGACTTCCTGGTAAAATAAAGGTAAAGTAAATTAAAATATTACATTCATGGGCAAACAGATAGTAGCCCTACTAAAGCAAATGACCATTCCCCGAGAGCTTGCAGCAGAAGAACTTGCATTACGTGTTGATACAATGTTGAAATCAGTTTTAGATTGAACTGGAATAATCAGTCTTCTGGACTGAAAGCACATCTGTGTTGTGCTATATAGCCATCAAAACAAGAAAGTTCCACATATTTTTGGCAAAAAGTCTCAGTCATCAGAGGTTTGATTATTCAGTGGCGGAATGAGAGCTCCAAAGTCAATCCAGTTGAATGTGTCATGTTGCAAAACTGAATAATCTTTCCTAAAATCCAAGAGATGGATTGAGGGTGGAGTCTCAGTAGAGACTAGAGCTGCCAGAGGACCTGAGCCCCAATTCCTTCTGATGACCCCGAGGTAAAGAAACTTAGACCAATTTGTAATTATATAGTCCTTTATGACCATATGTACCTCTGTGATGAATTATTATTGACTATGTGCAAAAGTTCATTTAATTGTTTCCACACCCAGCATGCGTCACGTGCGTAATGGTCACGTGAGGTGAAATGTGTATATTTTGGGATGCGAGCACTCTGTATCGGATCGAAATGTCAATGAAGCGGTGAATTGGGAGCATAAACAGTGTGAGGGCCTTCCTGTTGCAGGTAAAAACTGTAGTCTGTCTTTTTTGGGCGGTTTTTGAGCAGTGGCTTCTTTCTTGCTGAGCGGCATTTCAGGTTATGTTGATATAGGACTCATTTTAATGTGAATATAGATACGTTTGTACCTGTTTTATCCAGCATCTTCACAAGGTCCATTGCTGTTGTTCTGGGATTGATTTTCACTTTTCGCACCAAAGTACATTTATCTCTAGGATACAGAACGCGTCTCCTTCCTGAGTGTGACAGCTGCGTGGTCCCATGGTGTTGAGACTTGCGTACTATTATTTGTACAGATGAACTTGGTACCTTCAGGCATTTGGAAATTGCTCCCAAGGATGAACCAGACTTGTGGAGGTCTACAAACGTTTTTTCTGGGGTCTTTTCTGATTGCTTTAGATTTTCCCATGATGTCAAGCAAAGATGTGTTGAGTTTAAAGGTAGGCAGAAGCTTCTAAAGCTTCTAAAGCCATGACATCATTTTCTGGAATATTCCAAGCTATTTAAAGGCACAGTCAACAGTGTGTGTAAGCTTCTCACCCACTGGAATTGTGATATTGACATAATCTGTCTGTAAACAATTGTTGGAAAAATTACTTGTGTCGTGAACAAAGTAGATGTCCTAACCGACTTGCCAAAACCGTACTTTGTTGACAAGAAACTTGTGGAGTGGTTGAAAAACAGGTTTTAATGACTCCAACCTAAGTGTCTGTAAACCTCGGTCTTCAACTGTACTTACAGTCACTGTGGGAACGACTTCATTGATGAAGCCAGTGACTGATGTGGGGTACTCCTCAATGCCATCGGAAGAATCCCGGGACATATTCCAGTCTGTGCTAGCAATAAAGTCCTGTAGCTTAGCATCTGCTTCAACTGACCATTTTTTTGATCGAGTCACTTCTATTAAGTTTGTAAGTGTAGGTGTATCAGAAAACAAAACTGTAAAATTATGAATCAGACCGAACAACTTGTGTCGCCTATCAGCAGTTAGATGAGTGAGAAGGTTGTCCAAAACATCCAGTGTCTTTGAATTTTTCAATCTACACTGCAGTACTCAATCGTCAGGACCAGGACATCCTCCTGACCATGCCCGGACCTAAGCATGACAAAAAGACCCCAGCGATGTAACAGTAACGGCCAAAACAACAGGTTTTTACTGTCCTCTGCGGACTCCCACTCTTCCGCCACAGAGGAACATGTGTAATAGGGTTTTAGCAGATTTGCATGCACATATGATGCGCTTCCCTCCGTTCCGGAGTGGCAACTAAATAGTTTTGCTCAGTGCACTGGACCTTGAAACTTGCCTTGAAAAGGAGAACCAACAATTGACAGCAGAGCAAGAACCTGGTCACTTGGAATAAAGTGACAAGGCTCATCACGCCGATCAAATATTACTTTTATTCCCCCTGTGAAGATAATAGCTTCTCTTTAGCCATCTCACCAGCAGTGTACAGGCATCGTCGGAAATGTTAGAGCAACACTCATAAGATAACAGGGATTGAGGTGGCTCGGGAGACTTCTGGTCATCCTGGAGCACTGCATGTCCGAACACAAGGTAATTTGGACTGAAACCTGTGCTCTCTTTTGAAACCTCCCTGGCAACTAGCAGTAACCAAGGAAACCCCTCCTCCCAATCCTTATCCATCTCCATACAATAAGCACTTAATAAAGATTTAAGAGTTGAAGGAAACATTCCAGCACTGCTTGACTCTGCACGTTATAGGCGCTAGCCAAATTGTGGTTAATATGGAGCTGTTGGAGAACCTGACCAAACAGATTAGAGGGGAAATTAGTACATTGGTCACTTTGAATAACCTTGGGGATTCCAAACAGCGAGATAAACAGAGTTCAAAGCTTTTAACACAGATTTAGTCATAATAAACCGGAGAGGATAAGCAGCAGGAAACCTGGTGGTCTGCCTTCACAGTGAACAGGTAACTACTACCATTCTTATAGCGAGGCAGAGGGCCAACACAGTCGATAATCAGATACTCAAAATGTTGGCTGACTACCGTAATAGGAAACAGTGGTACCGGCGTAATAGCTTGATTAGGTTTAACCATTAATTGACAGGTGTAACAGGTTTTGATGAACGCAGAAACATCTCTCTTTAACCTAGGCCAAAAGAAATGTCTCAGTATGTGATTGTAAGTTTTCCTCATGCACAGATGTCCAGCAACATCGTCATGGGAAGTGTTCAGCACCAACTCACAAAGGTTAACTGGTACAAAAACCTGACTAATAGCCTCCCCCACAAAACTACTACTATGAGACACCCACTTTCTCATCAGGACATCAACCTGGAGAAAATAGCCATGGGTGACATCTCCCAACTGTTCCACAGGCACAATTTTGTCAAGCAACTCTTCTAATGTGGGGTCAGTCCGTTGCTCCCTGATTAGATCAGAGCGGGACACAGATAACGGGATAACAGGGAAAGTAGTGGCAGATTTCTTTGTAACATCATCATTAGCCGGCGCAGTGACCAGGTTATCACGGATCATGGAACGAATCACCAAGCATGCAGGGAACACCTCTGAGAAACTCTGCGCGCTCTCATCGGGAATCCCTACAAATGACAGCTTACAGGAAACCACTAGAGATGGAGACATTACAGGCCATACATGCTCACCAGCCAAGTTATTCCCAAGGATAATGTTGATACCCTCGATAGGCAATGGAGGACCCATCCCTACGACAACCTCGCTTTTCACCGGTTCAGAATCCAACATCAGTTTATGCAATGGAACTGACAGTGTTCAAACCAATTACCTGTGTACCTCAGGACCTTCACTGGCACTGGGTTGTTTCTTCCTAACAGAGAAACAACAGCCACCACTCATTCTGATAACGGGGCTCTGCAAAGCCACTTTTCAAAACATACTCATCCGCCAAGACCGCAGCTTCAGAGACAGTCTCACTTTCGTTTGTACGTGGCTATATGATCAGGGATTGCATCCTTAAATTGCTCTAGCACAATCAGATCACAGAGCCCCTGGAAAGTCATAACCTCAGAGGTGGAACACCAGCGATTAAACTGTGAAGATAACTTGCATGCAAAGTCAACATGAGTCTGTTTATCAGCCTTTTTTAAAGTTCTAAATCGTTGGGGGTCAGTTATCGTCCGGTATGTGGATGATTGGGGCTTTATTCAGGAATGCTTCTTGGGCTACTTTGATGTGTCAAGTGGGTGAGATGCACAGTCTCTGTTTAACTTCATGGACAAACTTGTTCAAACCTACGATGGCGCAAACCTACAATTTCATTTGTGAAATGTATCGGCTATTTGTATTTCAATCAAATGTCTTTATATAGCCCTTTTTACATTAGCCGATGTCACAAAGTGCTATTGTTAAGGGAATTTGTATCTATATTGACTAATTATGTATACATTTTAATCAGGATGTACTAATCAGAATACTACTATGTTACTGTACATGTACTAATCAGAATACTATTATCTTACTGTATATGTACTAATCAGAATACTATTATGTTACTGTATATGTATGCATTTTCTTTCTTGATCCCAGTACTGAATATAATGTGTGTGAATGTGGTCAAGAGTTAGAACAATGACTGTCTGTTCCTAGGTACAAATGAATCAGACTGGCTAGAATGCTCATCTACACAAGAAAACCTTGACTCGTAAATTATATTAAATTGGTAGGGAGACGGATGTGGGAAGGCTTGAGATACAGCCTTTGTACTGGAACGGAGATGGCACCGGTTGGTGCTGGAACCAATGACGTCATTTTCAGTTTATAACCTGTGGTAACCTGTATCGTGTTCAGTACTCTCGTGAATAAAGGCTGCAATTTGACTTTAGACCGGGCTCTGTCTATGTCTATAAAATAAGGGTCATACAAATTCTTATGAATTGACAGAGTGTTTAATTTTAATTGGGAATTAAAACAGAGGAATGAATTAAATTCCTTCAATAGCTATACAGAAACCCAGGCTAAAACACCAGAGAGCTAGAAATGCAAATGTTGTAGCACGGTGGCTAGGAAAAACTCCCTAGAAAGGCAGGAACCTAGGGAGAAACCTAGAGGGGAACCAGACTCTGAAGGGTGGCCAGTCCTCTTCTGGCTGTGTCAGGTTGAGATTATAACAGTACATAGCCAAGATGTTCAAACGTTCATAGATGACCGGCAGGGTCAATTAATAGTAATGACAAAGGTTGTATAGGTCAGTACCTCAGGACTAAATGTCAGTTGGCTTTTCATAGCCGAGCATTGAGAGATAGAGACAGCAGGTGCGGTAGAGAGAGTCGAAAACAGCAGGTCCGGGACAAGGTAGCACGTCTGGTGAACAGGTCAGGGTTCCATAGCTGCAGGCAGAACAGTTGAAACTGTAGCAGCACCACAACCAGGTAGTTCTGAGGCATGGTTCCAGGGCTCAGGTCCTCCGGGAGGGGAGGGAAAGGAAGAGAATTAGAGGGAGCATACTTAAATTAACACAGGACACCGGATAAGACAGGAGAAATACTCCAGACATAACAGACTGACCCTAGCCCCCGACACAAACTATTGCAGAATAAATACTGGAGGCTGAGACAGGAGGGGTCGGGAGACACTGTGGCCTCATCCGACAATAACCCTGGACAGGGCAAAGCAGGCAGGATATAACCCCACCCACTTTGCCAAAGCACAGCCCCCACACCAATAGAGGGATATCTTCAAACCACCAATGTACTACACTGAGACATGGTTGAGTATAGCCGACGAAAATCTCCCCCACACACCCGTGGGGGGCGCCAAACCCGGACAGGAAGATCACGTCAGTGACTCAACCCACTCAAGTGATGCACCCTCCTAGGGACGAGATGGAAGAGCACAAATAAGCCAGTGACTCAGCCCCCGTAATAGGGTTAGAGGCAGAGAATCCCGGTTGAGAGAGGGGAGCTGGCCAGGCAGAGACAGCAAGGGCGGTTCATTGGTCCAGTGCCTTTCTGTTCAGCTTCACACCCCTGGGCCAGACTACACACAATCATAGGACCTCCTGAAGAGATGAGTCTTCAATAAATACTTAAAGGTTGAGACCGAGTCTGCGTCTCATGTGGATAAGCAGACCATTCCATAAACATGTTGCTCTATAGGAGACAGCCCTGCCTCCAGCTGTTTGCTCAGAAATTCTAGGGACAATACGGAGGCCTGCATCTTGTTACCGTAGCGTACTATATAGGTATGCAGGACCAAATCAGAGATAGGTAGAAGCAAGCCCATGTAAGGCTTTGTAGGTTAGCAGTAAAACCTTGAAATCAGCCCTAGCCTTTACAAGACGCCAGTGTAGAGAGGCTAGCACTGGAGAAATATGAATAAATGTTTGGCTTTAAGTCAAGATTCTAGCAGCCGTGTTTAGCACTAACTGAAGTTTATTTAGACTTTATCTGGGTAGCCGGAAAGTAGAGCATTGCAGTAGTAGTAGTAGTGGTAATCTAGAAGTGACAAAAGCATGGATTAACTTTTCTGGACAGAAGGTTTCATATTTTTGCAATGTTACGAAGATGTACACATGCTGTCTTTGAAATAGAGAGTAATACCGAGGACCTTCACATTTTTATTTGAGACGACTGTACAACCATCAAGATGAATTGTCAGATCCAACAAAAGATCTCTTTGTTTCTTGTGACCTAAGAACTAGCATCTCTTTTTTGTCGGATTTTAAAAGTAAAATATTTGCCGCCATCCAATGCCTTATGTCTGAAACTCAGGCTTCCAGGGAGGGCAATTTTCGGGCTTCACCATGTTTCATCTAAAAAGTACAGCTGTCTGTCATCCACACAGCAGTGAAAGTCAACATTTTGTTTCCAATTGATATCACCAAGAGGTAAAATATATAGTGAATACAATAGTGGTCCTAAAACTTAACATAGAGGAACACCGAAACACACATAGAGGAACACACTTACATTTGAGGACAAACCATCAACAGAGACAAACTGACAGTCTTTCCGACAGATAAGATCTAAATCAGGCTAGAACCTGTCCGTGTAGACCAATTCAGGTTTCCAATCTCTCCAAAAGAATGTCATGATCGATGGTGTCAAAAGCAGCATTAAGGTCTAGGAGTACGAGGACAGGTGCAGAGCCTTGGTCTGACGCCATTAAAAGATAATTTAGAAACTTCACGAGTGCGGTTTCAGTGCTGTGATGAGGTCTAAAACCAGACTGAAACGTTTTGTATACATTGTCTTCAGGAAGGCAGTGAGTTACTGCAACAGCTTATTCAACAAAAAAATTGAGAAATTGGAGATTTTAGTTTTTAATATTTTCTGGGTAAAGATTTGGCTTTTTCAAGAGAGGCTTTATTAATGCCAGTTTTAGTGAGTTTGGTACACATCCGGTGGATAGGGATCCGTGTATTACTATCAACATAGGAGGGCCAAGTACAGGAAGCAGCTCTTTCAGTAGTTTAGTTGGAATTAGGGTCCTTGAAGAGGCCATCACTAGTTTCATGAAAAAAGTTTCATATAAAATCTTGAGTGTCTCCCTTGATCCTAGGTCCTGGCAGAGTTGTGCAGACTCAGGACAAATGAGCTTTGGAGAAATACATAGATTTAAATAGGAGTAATTTGCTTTCTAATGATCATGATCTTTTCGTCAAAGAATTTCATGAATGTATCACTGCTGAAGTGAAAGCCATCCTCTCTTGAGGAATGCTTTATAGTTAGCTTTGCAACAGTATCAAAAATACATTTTGGATTGTTCTTATTCTACTCAATTAAGTTGGAAAAATGATTGAGCAGCAGTGAGGGATCTTTGATATTGCACGGTACTGTCTTTCCAAGCTAGCTGGAAGACTTCCAGTTTGGTGGAGTGCCACATCCGTTCCAATTTTCTGGAAGCTTGCTTTAGGCTCGGGTATTCCGTATACCAGGAAGCTAGTTTCTTATGACAAATGTTTTTTTGTTATTAGGGGTGTGACTGCATCTAGGGTATTACGCAAGGTTAAATTGAGTTCCTCAGTTAGCAGGTTAACCGATTTATGTACTCCGATGTCATTGGGTAGGTGGAGGGAGTCTGGAAGGGCCAGCTAAGTCCCCTCCTGTTCCCTGACTTAAGAAGTTAAGAAGTGATCAACTCTCTCATGACATGAACTGAAGCCATGTCTCAAGTGTCCGCTCATCCACTGTCACATTGTATGTTTCCTCTCCAAGAACTGTGAGTACCTCTATCAATATTCTCTCATTACTGTGTGTAGAGTCACATTAACAAACACATTATTACACATGAATGATTTTACTCCTTACTTGGACTAACTCATTCTTAACTATTTTGTCTAACTGTGTAGTGTGTTGGGTTATTGTTTTTTTGTCTTCCCAGTCAAATTCAATAGGCTGGTGATTAACTGAAGTGTTTTGTTTCATAACAGAAAGTAGATAGGATTTAACATTATAACTAAGCTACAGACTGAATAAGTTATGACTGATTTCCAACAATACCATTTTCTGCTACTTGTGGCAGTAATGTACAAAATTTGAAAATGTGTTCTTGATATAACTGTAACTGATTCCTGGTTTTTAAGTGAGTTGTGGTAAGACAACCTGAGCTCTCGGAAAGTGAATTTAAGTGGCGATAATTCTGTTGACTGATCTTTGGAATTTAATTTAAGTGAACCAAATGTAATGAGAGTAGACAGTATAAATTTCAATAAGCATTTTTGTACGGCTGGCAATGCTTTCCACCTGGCTACCCCTAACCCGGCCAACATCTCAGCACCCCCTGTAGCAACTTGCCCAAGCCCCCCGTGCTTCTCCTTCACCCAAATCCAGACAGCTGATGTTCTGAAAGAGCAAAATCAAATCAG